>NW_026250990.1:0-118322 GCF_022114955.1 Emericellopsis cladophorae
CCCCCCCCCCCCCCCCCCCCCCCCCCCCCCCCCCCCCCCCCCCCCCCCCCCCCCCCCCCCCCCCCCCCCCCCCCGACTCACTTGCCGATGGCGAGAATGGCCTGGACGGTGATGTTCATGATCATCATGCCCTTGGCACGGAGATGGAAGGGCAGGACCTCGAGGGCATAGGCGACGAGGAGACCGGAGAAACCAATGGAGTAGAAGACACCAAACAGCCAGATGAAAGGCAGCTGTGCGTAGCCGGCACCAGCGTTTGTGAACACAGGGGTGCCATCAGGCCCCTCGATCTCCGAGTTCTCGTACACGGCACCGGTGATGGTCCAGATGGTGAAGGAGGCGACCATGCCGGTCGCGGAGATGAGGAAGAGAGGGCGACGACCGAACTTGTCAATGCACAGGGCCGCGCCGATGGAGACGGAGAGATCGAGAATGGTCTTGCCGGCGGACAGGGCGAGCTTCTGGTTTTGCTGCTTGATACCAGCACCCTCGTACACGACGTCCATGTAGTTGGAGAAGAGAGCGTTGCCGGAGTACTGGGAAATAATACCGAGGGAGATGATGATGGCCAGACGCCAGCGGTTGCCCTTGGTGCGGAAGAAGTCGAGGTAGCTGGTGGAGGTCTTGTTGTCACGGTCGGCCTGGATGGTCTGCTTGATCTCGCGGTACTGGAACTGGACGAGAGGGTCCTGGTCATTGCCGCCGCCGTGGTGCTTGGCGAGGACGGCCAGGGCCTGCTCCGTCTTGTCCTTGTTGACGAGGTAGCGAGGCGACTCGGGAATCCACCAGATGCCGACGAGCTGCATGGCGGAGGGGACGGCCTGGATGAGGGTGATGGACCTCCACGACCAGTTGCCACCGATGGAGGCGGTGCCCCAGCCGACGATGGAGACGACGAGGGAACCTAGGTTCCAGAGACAGTTGTAGACGGCGGTGAGGGGACCACGGTGCTGGGGATGGCAGATCTCGGTGAGCAGCATGGGCGAGCACATTTGGGAGAAGGAGTTGCCGAAACCGAGGAGGAAGCGTCCGCCCATGTACATGTTGTAGCCGTTGGCAAAGGTCGTGAGCATGGAACCGACGATCATGAGGACGCAGCCAGCCATGATAGTCGGGCGACGGCCGAGGCGATCCGCGATGTAGGGGGTGAAGAGGTAGGAGATGATGGAACCGATGTTGTACATGTTGATGAGGATGCCCATTTTATGGTCATTTTCGTACTCGGGGAAGAAGCCCTTCCAGGCGTCCATCTGCTGGGAGGTGTTGAGCAGCATGCCATCGTAGCCAGTGGTGGCGGAGCCGACGAGCAGGAAGATGGACAGGAAGTAGAGCTTGCGCAAGTGAGGCTCCTTGTACCAGGTGACCTTGTCGAAGTTGGGCGCCTGTTCACGGGCATGCTCCAGGTTGTCCACGGCACTGGACTTCACCAGGTTCTTGCTGACAGTGACCATGGTTGCGATGAGTGGTCCCGCTCAGGATCTGCTGCTGGGGACGAGGGGTTGTGGTGGTCTGTTGAGTTCGATATCCCAGGCTGTGGGGAAGTTGTCGACGGTACCCGACCTGGTGTGCTGGTGAGGTTGTCTGTGGATTGGCACGGCGGGGATGAGAGGAGACCAGGAGGACAGGATCTGGAGAACGGGGGGCGCGTGCTGCACTTATAATCGTGGAGGGCGCATATCACCATCTTCAACCCTTTGACCATCACCCTGGGCCATGATGAGTACAACAGGACAAGCACACATGGCGAAGACGAGGGTGCTACAGCATACGGAAAGGCGGGTAGAGAATGCCAGAGCCCGCGCGCGTTTGTTGGTCCATCTCGCCCACGGGACCGGTGGCATGCCTTGATCCCAAACAAGATTGGGAACGGTGGACTGGCCTCGAATCGTGAACATGCAGGGGTGCGCCCTCGGCAAAGTCGAAAAGTCGAAAAGTCGAGCCTCGAGACCCCGGACATGGTGATTCCTGAGACCAACCCCAAAGTCCAGCCGGCCGGGGGTGGATCGGAAAGGGCATTTCGCGGGACAGGCCAATGGATCATGCATCCATCATGGATCATTCATTGCATGGGTGATCCTTCACCTCGAGCCTGATGGCTCTTTTACGACTCCTAGCCGGTTGTGGATTCCGGCTGAGTGCAGTGTTCACATCAGGCAGAGATGTCCATGTCCGAGCACCCAGCCAGCATCCGCAGTCTCGAGACTGTGAGCGGCAGTCGTTCTTTTGCATCGTCTTCCCAGGCGGTTGGCTCCAAGCAAGGGTCTGCTATTGAATGGAACTGAGATTTTGCTCCGTCCTGGCAGGCGGTATGCCCAGATGTGGAGGGTCTAGATGAGGACCCCAGCTCGCCAATTCATCGAAATGCGAGCAAGATTGAAGGACATTTACCCCGACCAATCATCCCGGAGGCGGCTGCAGCTGCAGCAGCGGCTCCTCCCCATGCTCCCCTTCTTTTTACCCAAGATAGAGAGAGGGCGGCTGAGCTGGAATAGCCCGAAACGTGGAAGGCGCTGGTGCTGGCTGGTGCTCTGTTCATTTGATCATGCGCCTCGCTGGAGTCGCTGGGCAGGGTTAAGCTCAAGCTCAAGCTCAACAAGTCTTATTAAGCGTAAACGTGCAGTCGACTCAGGAGCAACCAACTTAATTGACAACGCCACTGTCACTAGGTTGCCAACCACTGCCATTGTCACTGCATCACCAAATGGCAATGCGTCTCCTGAACTTGCCCCAGGATGCTGGCTGCAGCTTCAGCATTACCTCTGGTCACGGTCACCCTGGCACGCAAGATCACTGGTGAGTCAAGCCAAGACACACGACGCGGATCGCCCGCGCACAGCCAAGTGCAGAGTCTCGACAGAGATGGTGTCTGGCGATCTTAGCCGAGACATGGGGAAGCG
Organism: Emericellopsis cladophorae; assembly: GCF_022114955.1. Classification (NCBI taxonomy): domain Eukaryota; kingdom Fungi; phylum Ascomycota; class Sordariomycetes; order Hypocreales; family Bionectriaceae; genus Emericellopsis; species Emericellopsis cladophorae. The sequence continues at coordinate 2,898 of NW_026250990.1, forward strand.
CGCTCTTGGGACGACACGGGCTGCCCCGATCGGACATCTCCTGATCAAAAACACCGGCATGTACGAATAAGAAGCTCATCTTGTCGCGTTTGTGGACGGCTTGACTTTGCCCTGTCCCGCAATTGCGGGAAGAGTCTGCCGTTAAGCTTCAGAACAAGGTGGTCCCATGTATGCATGCGTCCCGAAGGCTTGGCGAGACCGAGGCGGCGGCTTTTGGTTTTTGGTGCTCCGGCTGGACGGGCCTGCGAAGCAAAGTCCTTTCTACTGGCCGCCACATTGTGAGCAAGCGAGCTCTGCTCCTCGTTGGATTGCTCTGTCGATTACTCAGTGTGGCGCTTTACACCGGCTCCTCTTCAGGCTCTCAAAGACTCAGACATCTCAGGGCCATTCCACGCTTACTGGCCGCGTGTAGGCCTATTCTTGAAGCAGATACGGATACAGTTCGCAGTCATGTTGTACCACTGTCGAGTCTTGACTCTTGACTCTTGACTCTTGACTATTGACTATTGACTCCTCGAGCCACTACTCAACATCAATGCTCCACAAACCCCAGGCCATGTGCTTCTCGCTTGGCTGGGGATAAGACGGGCTTCTGAATTCTGCCTGTGGAGATTTCCTCTGCCAGATATGTGTGGGGAAGAGTTGTGGTGTTTCCGATCGACGACTCACGACTCACGAGTTCCTGTTCGTATGGGGATCCCCGCGTGACCAACCTGTCTCTTTGGAGTTTACATGCAGGGAATGCCACCCTCATGTCTGATTACCCATTAAAATCGGGATCAGCCGCCATCGCATAGACCGCTCCAAGTGCTGGAATCTGTTTGGTGCAAGCCTTGCCGTGAACTCGTGATGGTGAGTCGGTGCACAAGCGCGGGAGGCGGCATTTTCGGAAGCGCAGCCGCCGCGACCAGATTGGGACGTTTGGGGAGTTGGGGCAGATGAAGCTGGCGCGTGCCGCTCTCGAGACGCGTTGAGACGTGGCCTTTGTCTAGAATCTTCAGACTGGTCTGATCTGATCAACCCATGGTGAGGCACTGGAGAAGACCAAGATGCGAAATTGGGCACCTAGGCTGAGTGAGTCACTGTTGATCACTATTGCCAATCACAGCAACCACACAGGATCTTGTGAAAGCGAAAAGGGTCATCGACAAAGCCTGAAGGAAACTGTACCCCAAGAGGTATGTACTTGGAATCTTCACGGCCTCGATCGCGCCTCCTGGGCGTGACAAGGAGTTCAGGTTCACTGCCAAGCCCTTATCAGCCTGGAGAGGCTTGTTCTCGACCCTGGGACTACTTGTTCCCGCTTCAGTGTGAATGATCAGTTTCGCAGCGTGGCTAATGATGAGTCGAACACGGACATTGCTTCCCCTGGCTTGGTGACAGTCGATGTCTGCCTCCCATGAGAGCAGCGTCTCGTGTTTCAGACTGCCTTGCTTACTTTCCTCTAGGCAGTCAGTAGAACTATTGAACATCCACGCGATTTTGCCGTGTGTTTTGCCTCGTGTCTAATAACAATTTTCTATGTCGTCGTAGCCAGTCAGGTATGCTCGCACTCTGCACAGTTTGTCCCCTTTAATTAGTGTTGGCTGTCAGCTCATTTGTGTTCCATGTCTTTGACCACCATCATCCGTCAAAAAACAGAAGATCGATTTGCTTCGTTGAATATCTATAGCTTTTTTTCTTGGTTTCTATTGGATCCCTCCAAAGGTCTTTCTCACAGTGAGCCCTTTGCGTGCCGATCGAGAACACGCCCCAGCTCTTTCGCCTTCTCAGTCTGGGCTGTCTCTCGGCGATCCCGGGGCCCAGTTAGATGATCCATCTTGGCGACGGTATCATGCTCTCCTAGATCCTTTGTTCATGAGAGCCAGGTGGAAAAGATCGGCCCCCTTGGTTAATAGCCAAGAGATCACTGCGGCTCGAACCAGGGTCCAGAACCTTTGCCACCGAAGGGGGTTCTTTTGAGTAGCGAAATGAAAGCACGGAAATGAAATAGGGACGTCTGTTCGTAGACCCGAGATCAAGTCAGCTTCACTCGAAACCGGGCACCGTAACACACTCTTCGTCCTTGTCGAACACTGCATTGCTGGGTGTTCAATTTCACCAGGTCTTTTTCGGCGAGCCCGCACCTTGAATCCATTGAAGGCGTTTGCGTGTGATTATTGGGGGCCTGAAATCTCCTAAAGTAGCAGTCTGGTTCCATGTCACGGGCGCGTGTGGGCTTTTGTCAAGTTCACTGCATGCAGGTTCCATAAACCTTCTCCTCAGTCCGCTCGCTGGACGGGGAAGTAATTGTAGACTCTCATGAACCATTATATACTTAAATCGAAAACTAGATGTTGTCTGTTTTGGGTGGAATATTGTCTGTATGTTGTCACTAGTACCAGCCAAGGGTGCTACTCAAAGCGTGCATTTAGGACACGGAAAGCTTCCAGTCTGTCTCCGTTTAGAGAGCCAGTGGGGCTCTGCACATCTGTAACATTATCAACCTAAACATTGACTCACCCTTATGTTGAATTATTATGTTGAATTACTTGCGATAATCTTAACCTCATCGTGAGCTTTCCGCTTTTAGAGTGCGATCCTGTAGGCTATGACCATGTCAAATGTGTCTCGTTACCGACTGGAGGTACTATTGTGATTATGGAGATGAAAATTGCGCGGAGCTATAAAAAATAGTATTTGCCTTCATCTGAATCTTCGTATTTTTGTTGTTTCGCGGTTTACACCAAATTTCATCATTGCCTGAGGGGTGATCCTCAACAATGATGAGTCTACCAAGCCTCATTGGCATCACAAGCAGATTTTACTCTTTCTACATCATAGCATAGCCCCAGTCGAGGTTATAAATGATCACTCTGAACTTCCAATACCCTAGCACCGATTTTAACGAATTATACTAAAAGTGAGGCCCAGTTCCTTGCCTGCCAGTCTGGTACAGGGTAGGACAACGGACAAGCACGACTAGTTAGGAGTTTCAGTCAGCTGGCAGACGTGATGCTGATCAGTACTCGAACCGAATTGAAACTGATATCAAACGCCTCTTAATTTCTATTTTCTATTGTCGTCCATAGTATTTTCAATTAAGCCCTTGTGGTGCGTCTGAAGACACCACGATGGTTTGCAAGGACTCCGGAGTGAGTTCGCTGATAGGTTCGTGAGAGGAGCGTTGCCATTTACACATACACAACCATAGGCGATATGACGTACTAATGTATCCTTGTTTGCAGAGAGCCCCGAATAACACCTAGATTTCGGCAATACCTAATTTTTGGCAATTGCATCTTCATAGAACAGAGCTGGTAGACAGGGCTCAGCAGGTATCCAAGTGTGACCTGACATCGAGCGAGGGTACTTTGAAACATGGTCGTTTAAATTGTGAAAAAAACGAGCTATTAGGCTAGTGAGTTACTTACTTTCGCATATACATCAAGAACGCCCCCCATTATTACACTCCCACGACACCCCCAGCTCGGGCATCACTCCTGCGCGCGTCCTTACTCCTCCCACCACCGCTGGGACAAGGGCGCTCTGGGAGCCCTCCTCATCCCTGTGGGCTGCGCTACGCCCATCATGGTGGAGTTGAAAGCCATTGTCGGGCTGGCAGTGACGGTGACGGTGTTGAAGGCTGTGCTGATGCTCGTGGAAGGCTCGACCGATGAGCAAACGGTAGACTGGCTGGGGTTGACTGCGCCCTTGCAAGGCTTGCCGCTATCCTTCTGGCGACACACAGTCTCGCCCGTGTTGATGTTGATGATGATGATCTCAATGTCAATGTCATCGCCGCCGTGGCTCACGGTCTGGGTCACCGTCTTGTAGTGGTCTTTGCTCGGCACAATCGTGGTTGCGTCGTGCACAGGCGCAGCCGTCACGGTGACTGGGTGATCAATGGTCTCTGTGATAGTTTCGCCATCGACAACGATGACCTGAGCACTGGGCTCGAGACTGACAATCACTGTAGCTGGCTTCTGCTCCCCCACTTGCTTGTGTTGCAAGGTTTTGGTCGTGAACTTGTCCTGGGCATCGCCGTTTGTGGCTTCGGTCAGAGTCTCCTCAGGCTCGGCAGTTATCGTCACGACCGATGGTTCAGCTGATGCATCCTTGCTAGGGCTTGCGATGATGGTGACAGTCTTTGGCTCCTTGGCTGGATCAGCCGAATCGGGGTGGACAACCTTTGTCACCACTTGCGCCTCTTTCTCTTTCTCGTGTGCTTTTGTGATCGACTCGGGATAGATTGTCTTGATGATGAACTTGTCGTCGTTGTCGCCATCATCATGTTGATCCTTCTGCTCACTAGTCTCATTGGGATTCTCATGAGTGTCGTCATCCACGATTTCATCTTTACCCTCCGCTCCAGGTGTCTCGCTAGATCTGGCTGGATAGATCGTCTTGGTGATAACCTTGGGGTGATCCTGCTTGGGCTTGGTGGCGACGCCATCGGGCTCGTGGGTCACATAGATCGTAGACGCCGGATGGGTGACGGTACTCTCGACCGTTACAGTGGCTTGTGGCCTATCAGATATGTAGATAGTCTTAGCTGGCGGTGCCTCGGCCATGACAGTAACTGTTGCTGGCGCGCCAGAGCCGGTGCAAGGACAGCATTCTTCTGCATCCATGCGTGCTTTGAGATCGCCATGGCGGGCGAAGGAGTGGCCGGCCAAATAGAGCACGGCAAAGCTGAGTGAGTATCGCATGATGATGTGGGTTGACAGGGCTATGCGCAAGGGGTAGGTGGTTTGGAGCTGTTGGTAGTGCTCAAGGTGATGGTGCGAGGTTGTCAGAGTATCGCTCAAGTCGCAGGAGCTTGCGTGTCTTTATAGACAAACTTCACTTGGTCTTTCAAGAGAAAGGTCATATTTGGCAGCATTCGTTTTGCACAGCCAATATTCCGAAGCCCAGGGATACCCTTCAAGGCGAGAGCCAGGAGTCATTGTCATGGAATGGACTTCACATAAATTGATCAGGGAGAGAACCTTACGGCTATTGAGGGCAGCCATATCTAGCTGATGCCCATCACGTCGACTTCCAATCTGAAAATCTCAAACGCCCTGACAATGTCATGAGGGTCTCCCTGACTTTGAGGCAGACTTGCCCACTATCGACGGGTGAGACAGTCATTCGGGGCGAAAGAGAGGGAGATAGGTGGAGCACTGAAGAGAATTGGATATCATTCGAGGGACGCAATCTCAAAGTGGAACGACATGGAGCTGAACTCGCAAGCTGTCAAGCACAAAGAGGTACCGCGAGCGCCTGCAAAGATGAAAATTGCACCTCGAGGAGAAAAGAGGTTTTGACAGGACTCGGGACATGTGCCCATCATGAAGGGCCGGGGATTACCCGCTTTGATGGAAGCGCCGCCCCACCACTTTCCCGGAACTCAATCGCATCTGAAGCTGCAGGAACGGGCGAGGGCGCAGCTCCGCGACCAAGAGACCTCTTTCCCAACGAACGACCGACATCATCGTATCAAGGTCTAGAGCCTTGCCGGGCTGTTTGGAGGTTTTCGCTGCGACTGCGATGCTCTTCGACCACGCATCATTACTTAAATCCCCCTCTTGATGATCTAGTCGCCTGTTCGATTAGCATTCTCGACACTATGGGCGGCTGCCAATCTTGCCTAGGGCGTCGCAACAGCGATATATCGAATGTGGGCTCAGACAGCCTAGACACGCTTAAGACGACATACTGACGGGAATCAAGGACGAAAGCACAGGTCTTTTGTACGACGACCATGGCTTGCAGTACGGCAGCTTTGGCGACCAGGCTCTGAGCGGAGAGAACGAGACAGTCGAGACACAGCGCGAGAACGAGGCGATACAAACAGTCGTCGCGAAGATTTCAAAGTATGGCCGAGTGCGACGAACTTGCCCCGCGTGACTCGCTGACGCATGTAGCAACATGGTTGACGTATTCGAAATCGCCCAGGCTGTCGGCACCAACAGAGGCATGGCAGCTGGCTTCGCCCAAACAGGTCCTGGCCCTCGCGAAGCACGGTTCCAACACCTTCTCTCGAAACTCAACACACACGAGTCGACCTTGCCCAACGAGGGCAGAATTGGTGTGCTCGCCGATGAGGATGATCTCAGTTCCCAACCCGGCAAACCAGCCAGCGTAAACACCCAAGAAGGCGGGGACGACGCGCTGGTCGGTACATTCGCGGACGCTGCTGCCGCCGCCGCGGCTGGAGCTCCCTCGAGAACAATCACATCAGCATGATAGAGCCGTTTGCACGCTTATCAGGAAGTTTAAATCGGCTACCAGCAGTCTGGAAGTTGAGTCATGTGGCATAATGGTGGACTTATGCATACCTGCATGCGCAATTCGAAGCTAACAAGTGCCCGAACCGTTCTGGCGGATCATTATCACCATCGAATTCTCAAAGCACTCACTACCAAGGTCCTCTACAACCACGAGTGCTTAGGTGGGGCAACCAGTCCCTCTGGTTCTGGACTTCTGATTGCCATTTCTGTAATTACCATATCTAAACCCGACAATCTGGAACCAGGATAGCCTCAGGAGCCTCGGCTGGTTGCCGAGGGGCATTGGTTGACATGCTTCAGCCTTTAGTTGGAGAGAAAATACGCACCCCTGTCCGGCACTTTGACACTGGATCCCTCCCGTCTTCCATCCGCCACGAGAGGGCTCACCGCATCTTCAATTTCTGCGGGAAACTGGGTCACATGGACACAAACTACACCAATCGAAAGCAACTTTAGCATCCCCTTCTCCATCTCGTTGCATTCCGAGAGAAGTTTTCGTCTTCTCACTTGCGCTCGTGACGTTCTCGGTTGGGGCGACATCTTCGCGACCGACGTCGCGAGTTTAGCGTTCCCGATGCACCTTAGCATCCTCGACTGGCAGGCACGTGCTCACGGGAATGGGTCAGCTATAAGCAGTCACGCAGCGGCTCATCCACCCGCGCATACAGTAACAAGTATTGTAAACTTCTGATCAGAGTGCGCACGTCTCATTAAGGTGACTGACTGGCCGACGCGATCAGACTGGGCCGGCCGTGGCACTATCTGTAAGAGCTTGCGCGGAAGACCAAACGTACTCGTATCACTAGCCGCACAGACCTTCTTCTGTTGGTTCTGCCCAAGGGCTATGCAATGTCAGGCTAAGGCGAACAAGTGGAAGACGACCGATCCAAGGGTGGCGGAAGGATGAGAGTGCTCCATACGCCACCTGCTTCGGGCCATGTTCCAAACGCAAAACTCGGTCTTTGTTCTCAGTTAGGGCGGGTGCTGCCATTGCTCCCAGCTAGCAGGGCTACGAAACGGGCAGTATTGGCCAAGCGTGTGCCCAGACTCGACCGGCCATACGAGTGCAATCTTCTCCCGGTTCTGTCACTCCACCTTCAATCATCCGTGCTTTGCAAGTTTGGGCCGGCAGTGTCCCCTCGCGTACACTCAGCTTTGCTTCCTATCTAGGTGGAGGTTGTGGGTTAATCAGTCGTCGCAAGAGCAATCGCAAAGGAGACCCCTTCGCCTACGACAAGCGATCGCTCACGGATAGGACCGGCCCGGCCCTGTAGCCGTTACAGGGCTTCCCCAGTCGATGCTGACGCAGCGGTGGCCGTTTGATTGCGCCTATTACCATGTCCACACGCCACAGTTACCGTCTTCTATAACTCTGCACCTCTGCACGGCATTGGATCTGGATCAGTGCGGGCGGCGCTACTACGCAGTACACAGAAGCTGTGCTGTCTCCAGTGACCGGTCCCTATCCCTCCCGCCGTCTCTCCGAGAACTCTGGCGGTCACGAATCCCAAATCCGTGTCATGTTTTGCGAGGGATAGAAACCCCGCTTCACGATGGGACTGGCTGGCTCCGCGTTGGCGTAGCATCTGTGAACGGTCTTCACATTGTCAAGTCACACCAACTACTGGAAAGTAGACCTCATATTCCCTGAACCACAGTTTAGCATGAGCGACCGTTGAAGTGTGAGGGAAACTAGACCCAGCACTATATAAAACAATCCTCTCTCCGTGGAGGAGGAGTCCAAGCTCTGTTATCATACAAGCGCAGTGCAGGCCGGTACCCACCTGGAAGACTGGGTTCTCCTGTCTGTCCGTCCATCTGGCTGGCTGGCTGCCCTGTCCTTCTGTTTTCCAGGATCTCTGGCCGCTTGTCTTGTGTGCGCTGCGCCCTAGCGGTGGTGGAGCGCAACCGCAAGGCCATGAAGAAGCGCACTGTCCGCCCTGAGAATGTCAAAGACAAAGGGAATCTGTAGCAAGGCCGTGCGCGCCAGGCTACCCCTGGCACGCAGCCATCAACCTTTCCAGGTCCCCGCCACGGCCCTCCACGTTGCTCAGCACAAATGCGGTGGGCAGGTCAGGATCCGCGTCATCGTTCTCGTCAACAGCCGCCTAACCGTCGCCATCATCCACTGTACGTCAAAGTTTAGCAGTTTGTTCTCAAGCTAGCAGGCCCCCTGGACGCAACCTATCACTCTACACTTCCTCCATGGGCTTGAAGGAATCTTGCCTCCTTACCCAAGATGGGCTGTGCGCTGGCGATGGTCCTCTCTCATCCTGGCAATCTGCTCCAGCACGTCCTCCATGTCAGCACAGGTACGCTCGACAGTGGCGGGGCGGCCGCCTTCGCGCTGCCACCGCTGTACATCGCGGTACATCTTGTCGTACCGGCGCTGTTTCTTCTCGATGTCATGGCACAGTTTGCAAACATCTTCCTGCTCCTTGGTTTCGTAAACAAGCTTGAGACCGCAGGTCTCCCCCATCCGGTATTCTTTGTTGCATTGCTGCCGGAAGTGACCCCAACGCCAGAAGCCACAAGCCCATCTTGTTTGGTCAAAGTAGCACATCTTGTCCCAGTCGTACTGCAATGTGTGCGGCTTGTTGCGGAGCCTGGACGGTTCGATCCCTCTGAAGGACAGGCGTCTGTCTACTTGTTGCACGGTCAGCTTATACATCCTTGTTCCGTCGGCACAGCCTGCGACAGGGCGAAAAACTTCTCCCCCTGGTTTCCGCCGAGGGGGTTCGTACCTTGAGCAAGGACCGGGGAACGTCGGTGGCAAGTCGAGTGCCGGCGTTCTCTGCAGCGTTCGTTCTTGCGCTGGGTCTCTTCCGGATTATGGAAGCTCAAGCTTTGATTATTGATTGCACGGGCGCGGCGCTCGTGTCGTATGATAGTTGATAGTGGCCTCTCGACCACTTCTCCTTTTGAAGATGCAACGTACCAACTTATATTCAATTGACCACGCAGCGAGATGCTTGATCGACGCACTATATCCCACCTGTCAATCTTGACCACCCCATCCCCTGTGGAACTCGTGTCGGCCAACAAGACGTGTCTCTGGCATGGGGCCAACAGCTCATTCATCGTCATGCTGCTTCGAGCGGGACGAGACTGAGGCTTCACTTTGTGGATTGGGCATCCTTACCTCTAACCCATGCGGGCATCTCGCACACGCCCTGCGCGTCCATTGACAATGCACCCCCATGCGGCCCCTCTGCTTGCCGTGGCCGGCCTTAGCAGCGACCAACGCGGCAGCGCTCGAGTCCCTGCAGCATTGCAATGTCTATTCCCTTGCTTCGCCTACCTTTCGGCCAATGGATATCGAGGGTCCTCTTGTTTACTTTCGATCATGAAGCTTGAAAAGCACCCAAATGTAATCTCTTTCACTTCCTTTCCGTACCTGGTGGCGAACGTCCTTGACGGCAGAACGCTTCTGTATAGCAACAAATGCCGCTCCACCTCATCAGTGCACCTACCTCCGTTGTCATGGCAAGCAATATGAGTTTGGCGCCTCGCGGGAAAGACTTTAAGTGTGGTCATGGCCAGGCTCAGTAATTTACATGACCAACGCACTTCTCTCTCGTTGTGTTTCTTCAGATTGTTCCCGCCCTGCGCGTCTGCAAACCACATCATCACGTCAGGCAACGCTGGCTTTTGCCGTCTGCGAGTCTGCAGCCAAGCCTGGCTTTGCAACCCTAGCCTCAGCCAGAGTGTTCTGCAAGCTACCCGCTGCAGGCCTCGTCAACAGGTTGCCGACGGTCGGCTGAAGGGCCGTCTCGATCTGCGGCCGCAGTGGGGCCTTGCTTCGAGAGACTGGCAAATGTAATTGAAAAAGCTACGAGTCGAGCATAGCGCGAAGCTTGCAGTGGAAAACTCGGTGTCTCCCGGGATCGTGATTCGCTTCGCGTATCCCGAGGGCGCCCTGAGCCTGTGTCGGGTGCATGTTGAACTGTCCGAATCTCACTGCAACAGAATAGAGGGCTGACATGCGTGCAAGTCGTCGAATTGCACAGATACATTGACTTTATACATGTCGAACTACGTACTCTGATTTTGACATGAGAACGAGCGATACCGGGCGTTGGTGGAGAGCCAAGCCGGTCAGGAGGTGTCGTGAAGGCAGGGTGGTCTGCCCCCTGAGCCGGATACACAACGGGCTCAGGGGCTACACAAATGCGAGAGCATCACCGAGACAAAGTCGCAAACGGAATTAATGTCTGTAATTGACATTAGAGTCAAATCACTTGTCAAGGAAGCCGCGCAAATCAAGTGGCAGCGCAATGACAACAGGACGTTAGGCCCTGTCACCATCTGGTCAACCAAAGACAAGAATGGCAGCGTGCAATTTTAACGTCAGGAGAAGACAATGGAACCGGGGAAGCACCCATTAACAGTATGCTGCTCGGTGCTCACTGCGGCTCACGCAGCTGAATCACTCACGAGATCGTCTGCGTCCGCGCGACAAGTGGCAACAACTTGGTGAACGCAGACAGTCTCCTCATTGACAACTTCGGGGCCTAGATGGCGAGCAATCTCGGACAATCGCGCATCGCCTTTGACAACGAAAGCCTCACACCTCTTCCACCCTACAGCACGGTTTCACTCACCGGGCTCAGGTCGACGCCAGGTCTCGAATCGATGGGGACCTGTGGCTGTAACCGGCACAGCTCACGGGCAACCGAGCCGTCGCTCGATCAGCATCACGCGTATGTCGATTGGGCAGGCTCTTCTCCACGATGACCGAAGAGTGGGAAGCACAACCCAACCACTGCGCTGCGGGTGTGGCTACGCGCATCCGGTGAGCTCTCATTGCTCCGAGGCAGAAGCATAGCGCAGTGCTGCCCTGTGGTTGTCGATCCACGGTGGATGAGGAGACATGCAGGTTGTCCAAGGACTTTGCTCACCCATGCAGAACAAGGCTCACCGGGGAGTACAGAGACCTTGAATTCAGAATGTGTACTTACTTGGGCACGACCTGTCGACGGCACATGAAGCCACGCCTGCGACATCAGAGCAAAGACACAACCCTTGCACACTGGCAAAGCCCGTCCGGGGACACAGCAGAAGCAGGCACTCGGTCACAGTGCTTGTGCAGGGCCATGGTGCCAGGCCATGTGCGATGAGCTGGCCTCGTCGACGTGGAGTCGCCTGCATTCAACCGCGACGCATCGATCACGGCGTGCAGGGGGCTCATGCTGTGATCACCGGTTTCCGAGGCGATGCGCAATGCGTCGGGGGTGCATCGTGTTACCGTTGGGCAGCAGATCCTCGCTTTCCTCCCCTGTCTTCCCCCGTGAGAAGTCGATGGATAACCGTTGTGCCTCACCGGCCGGCCCCAAAGGACATGACGCGACGCGGGCCTGCCGACCTACACGCCTCGCGCCGGGGACGACAGGCGGCGTTGCATATTATATTGCGCGCGCGCAGGAATCCCGGGGATGACTGAATTGGTAAGTTTTACCTGATCGCGCGATCTGTATTTCGTCACGGTCGCAAGGCCGGACACAGACGCCAAGGCGCATACGACTCATGGACGGACATGGTCATCCGTGCTGTACGGACTACAGATACCCCTGGTCGACGCTTCTTTTTACTCCAAACGTTTTAGGGTCAGAATGCGGCGGGATAAGACTGGAGCCTCGCTACGGGCCGCCCACCAGACCAACGGCCCGTGCCGGAGCGAGAGAAAAATCCTATCAAGATAATAATACCACGGAGAAGATGGCGAGGGCCTCCAACACGGACAACTCGCTTCACGGCTACACTGCTGCCAGGGTTATCATTGGAGCCTGATCAGCACACCCTTTCACCACAAAGACCGACCAGGGAATTGCGTCCGGTCCCCGGTGTGTGAACATTGATGATGCTGCCGACGTGCGGCAGCCTCTGGTAATACACCTTCGTCCAATGACAAGCAAGTAAGATGCCGTCCTACTGACTGGTTGTCTCGAGGACCAATCCGAGTCAACGAGGCTCCCGAAGATGCAGATGCACGGCTACGGTTCAATGCGAGTGGCCAGGACCATCGGCGAGATCTCGTCCGCAAAGCCGGGACGCTGCGAATCATAACGCTTGACGAAGCTGCAGGGGTACATGAATGGTTCGTCTGCACATCTACATGAACCATTGAGGAGGTCTATCTTTTGACGGTATTCAACAATTGGTCCGCGGAATCATGCGGCTCACCCGTCGATTTTTGGCTCATTCTGCTCCAAGGAATCCCAAGCGAGGGCCATAAGCGCCATGAGCTCTCTCGACTTCGGAGTCTTGGACTAGCAACCCAAAGACCTGCTACTGGCACAAGAAGTGCGAGCGATGGTTGGAGCAGTCATAGTGTCGCCGCCGATACGAAGACACTCGGTCAGCATCGGTCAACATGGACCGGGAAAGAGCGCGAGCCGCCATCAAGTCCTGAATGCAGCGAAGAGAAGCGAGTCTCATCCCGATGCCGAATGCCGAATTGCTCACCAACATGCAACCGTCTTGGCCATTGGTGCCCGATGCGACGACTCGTACTGGAGTTCAGGCCGACCCTCCAACTTGGACGGCCTCACCGTGACACCGAAAGACGACAGGAAAGCTCTATTTAGAAGGGGCCACCACGTGTCTGTGGCGTGGTATTGCATTGCATGAACAGGGCGTCCGAACCACAGCCCTAGCGGAAGATGCAGGCCAACGCATCGACAGGTGCATTGACGTGTGGGTGAGGGAGCGGTATGGTACCCAGGCCTCGCGAACGATGATGTATGGACCTCCCGGCCTTGTATGACGAATTGAGACGAACTGGCCAAGATGGACAGCCCACGGGCCAAGGGTCTCCAAGCAGGTCGCATCGATGCGTGGTGAGTTGTCGCATTCTAAGCGATCCTGTTGCTACTCCAGAAGCCTGAGCCTGAGGCCAGTCACCAAGCCCGCATGAGAGCCCGATCATTGCCTGCAGAGCACGCGCGAGGGTGGTGCAGCAGGGGTCGCAGGTCTGTTGGTTTGAACGTCCACGACATGACATGACACGCAGGCAGCATGGCGCTATCCCCCGACCAAAGCGTGAGCCGCAAAACCGTTGCGGGGCATTGCAACAATCCTGGGCTGATCGAAGATATGAGAAAGCAATTGATTACGCGTCTGGTCCAATCGTGGTCGACTGATAGATGGATATTTGACGTTCGAATAATACTGGATCTACACGATGAACGAACGTACAGCTTTGCCCAATCGGCAGCAACTCTCGACATCAAATCACGAACACCCTCAAAAGATGAATGCAAGGTACTAGTAGCCGTGCAGCACATTCAAGGCAGCCATGCGTGACATGCAGGGGAGGACACATGACGTGGCAGCCGACTGGACGAATCAGCCACGATTTTGGCAAGCACCTCGCGTCGTCAGTGACAGAGCGCGGGATCGGGCGGACAGCCTAATAAATTGTCAAACGGCACGATCAGATAACCGACTCATGTCGACCTCCCAAGGACCAAAATGAGGCGGAAGTTCGGAACCCCGCCAAACTGAAAGAGGGCAGCGGCGGGCGGGGTGCGGTGCGCATACTGGTCAAAATCGTGTCCATGTCCAGCCCATGTTGTCCGTGGAAACAAGGTAGTGCAGCGCAGAGGGCAATTGATGCAAGGGCAGCTTCAGGGGTTCGGGCGCTGAAGCCGCACAGTCAACAAGTCACAGGGGGACAGAATCCAGCCTGGCAGCCTCCAGTGATCAGTCCAGTCCAGTCCAGTCCTCGTGACGTCGCCAGCCTGGTCCATGTGACCAAACATCCAAACGACCACCAGATAGTAAATCAGTCCACAACCTACCATCACGCCTTTTGTCTATGTGCGACCCCGAATTCACAGAAACACCATCGTAATCCAAATCTCGCTTTGTTCGTGCGCTTGACGTCCAGAATCATCGACTTCGGACATCCGAAACTCACACTACTACCGGCGCTTCGACGCATGCGGCCTGCTGATACCTACGTACATGACCGACGGCCTTGCATTGACTGACGCGCACGCCTCGACCCTCATCACATCACATCACATAGATCCGCGGCCGCGACCACCTTTCGTGGCCTCGCGATCCTCCCCAAACAGCTGTCGTAATTGCGCGTGCCCGTACACAGACGCATCGGATTCTACTACTGTACGCACGCGCGCCTGCGTCGGCCCACCGACTCGCGAACACCGATCGTTGCAGATGTGACAACCATCGTGCTCTTGTGACAAACCGCTCCCTCCCCTGACGCCCAGCCTTTTGTCCCTGCTCGGGTCCTATTCGACCCATCTCCAGCCCGGCTGCCCCTGACCACCGTCGCGCTTCCATCGTCGTCTCACTCCGCACCACATCTTTGCTACGCTAGAATGGATGGCCCAGACAGGCTTGCCCCCTCAGGCGAAGACCAGCTCATCGCGCAGACAGATCGGCTAGCCCTGGACCGCTTCTCCAGCCCTGCCTACATTGACACCCACGATCATCTCGAGGCAGACGAACCAAAGGTCGTTGCTGCCCGACCTGACCGTCCTGGTTCACGAGTTTATCCGTGCCCCCTCGCTGACCTGCCGAACGAAGTCCTCCTCCAAGTCTTTGCGTTTCTCGATGTCAGCGATCTCCTCGTCGTGTCGAGGGTGAGTTCCTCCACCACCCATTTGGCTGCGCATCCTGGCTAGCACAGTAGCACGCTGATGGACTGACATGGCAGACAACACACCATCTTCGCAGCCTCTGTGTGTCTCCCATTCTGCACACCTGGCGACTTCGCTTGACACGCATCATCCTCCCTCCCCTGCTCTACACCCGGCCTTCGCGACAGGAGCTCACTGCTCGATCCATCCTCCTCACCCAGACCACTATCGTCTCTCGGCGTCTCGCTCGGTCCTTGACGTCCATCCGCCTCTCGCGTCGACTCGCCACGCGCCCATCGCCAGAGGTCCTCGTCGAACGAGCAGTCTTGCCAAAGGAATGCGTGCCAGGCCTCACCACTGTTCACCTCACGCCGCGAATAGTGCAGCGCAAGAAGACCATTGAGCGGGAGAGGATCAAGGACGGGCTGCGACGCTGGATCGAAGGTACCTGGAGAGGCCGCGTCGAGGTGAAGGAGCTTGAGGCCCGACAATGGGAGGAACGCTGGGGCGTAGGACGCGTCTGGCGCCTCCGAAGATTCTGGGAGAAGATAAGCCGAGGTGAGGTTGTGTACTGATACCCTGTGTAGTAATATTATGTCGATTGGCTGGTGGGCCCCCCGGCCTGAGCATGAAATACCTTTTGGGGCCCGCCATGTTATGTACAGCAAGAGATATACAAAGCATCACTTTCCATCCTTTACAGTTCATCGTGTGCGAAAGCGGAATCCATCCCAGTCGTCCTCATCCTCGTCCTCGTCGTCCGACTCCTCGTCTTTCCCCACGACGGCCTCGTTCTCTTTGCCGCCCCTTTCGTCCTCGGGTATCGTTGGTTTGGCGCCCTGTAGACTCTCCGCTCGCCTCTTCCGCAAGTCTTCTCTTCTTTCTTTCAATTTGAGGACCTTGGCCTCCAAGTCCTTCATCTCGTCGAATTCCTCTTCCAATGCCCGCTGCGCCTCCTCGCGCTCGTCCTGCAGGTCAATCTCCGGTTTGGACGGTTTGTGTTCCTCGGCAGGCTGGTTCATGAGATCGGCCGCTGACATGGCTGGCGCTGAGATGTTGGCCTCAACGGGGATAGCTGAGGCGGCAATGTCCGCCTCAAACGCTGCCCACTCATCTTCGTCCACTGTATCCTTGTTTCCGTTCTCTGCCTCGCCGTTTTCTTCGGGGAGTATCTGTGCTTGTAGTTCTTTCGACGTAGTAGTGGCCGCCGCTGCTGGGTCGCGGGGCGTAGCGGGTCGACTGGGAATCTGTAGCTCCATGCCTTGACTGGGTGTCCTCGACGAGCGACGGGTCAGCGACGGCGGCGTCCTAGCGGCGGGCTCGTCGAGCGACGGCTTCGATCTTTTGGACATCTGATCGTCCGAGCAAGAGGACGTATCGTCGGCAGAGTGCTTGCGCTTCTTGTGGGAGGTCACGACCTCCATCTCCAGGGTCTTCCCTCCATCGGCTTCTGCGATTGAGTTGGGGCCATCCTCTGAGGGACCTTGCCGCGCTTGTTTTTTAACTTGCTCTTGAGGCGACGTCTCTTTGAGCGCGGCAAGCCGGGACTTGTGGCTTGCGGAGGCGAGATGGGAGTCCCAGAGCGATTCGGTCTTGACGGATTGGCGGCAGAGGGTGCAGAGAAGGGTGTTGGACGGGGTGTACGTTGCGTACGGGTGTGTTATTCGCCGAGCAGCACGTTGCTCTCGGAGAAGTGCACGGGCGTCAGACATTGTGGCGATTCGTCGGGTGCTGACATATGTTTCTTGGCTAGAAGTGGTCGTCGCCAGGAGTTGAGATTTGAGTCTGAAGGTGGGATGACGATGCTGCTAGCTGCTGCCATGTACCATGAGCTACCCTGAACCTTGTGGACTTGCGAACAGGAGCTCAACTTAACCCCACATATATCTCACCAGCTCAGCTCATTCATCCATCTGCAAGGTCGCGGTATCGCGGTATCACACTTACTCCTTGGGCTACTTCATGCTCCCTCAGGGCAGTTGCTGCAATTGACCAACGTAATTGATGATCTCAAGTCGCGCGGACGGTCACAATGGCCGATGAAGAAGACCCTCAGTCCCTAGTGGGCACATTCCCCGAGCCACCATCCTTCTACAAAGACTTCACCCCAGCCAACGTCGCTCGGATCGAGGAGCTGCGCAAAACCGCCGGCCTCAAAGATCTTACCCCCAGATTACCAAATGTACCTGAATATCTCATCAACCTGCAACCTCCTGCTGAACCGGAGGACGGCAAGTGGCGGGTGTTTGGCGATCACTATACTGTGAGTCCCACACGATGCTCGCGTCGATCAAGGCCGCTTGCTAATGTCCATCACAGCTCGAGGACAAGTTACCGACGCTCGAAGAAGTCGGCGCCGTATCTCTACCCCCAACACACCCTTCTCGTCTCCAGTCCTCCCCTTCCTCGTCTCAGGTGGCACAGAATAACCACTACGACCACGCACTCGAGCTCAAGCGACTCACAAAGTCCCTGCTGCTCAACTTCCTTGAGCTCCTCACCACGCTGTCGCAGAACCCAGGCCACGCCAGCGCCAAGATCAGCGACATCAACACGCTCCTTATCAACATACACCACGCGCTGAACGAGTATCGCCCCCATCAGGCGCGAGAGAGCGCTGCCGAGTTGATGCAGGATCACCTCGACACCATTCGTCGCGAAACCACCTCGGTGCGCGAGGGGGTGGATCGTGCCCGTCGCGTACTCGAAGGCCTGGGCAGCCTGACGTTTGCGGAGCGCGAGGCCAGCCAGGCTCCGGTAGATGAGGAGGCAGAGAAGAATCGGCTCAAGCAGCAAGAAGAGCTTACTCTGTGGAACTGTGCGGATGCACTTCTCGCTTGATTACTGGAAAGACTTGACGGATCTTACGTCAAAGGGTTACGGAGTCTCATTATGGCCAAAGACTTAGGTGCCGTTTGCGGTCATTCCGGAGCGCAAAGCTTGTGCCTTCATTTAATACCCAACACGAGGTTAATGTTGGACGAATAGATGGCCTTATAAGTGATGGTTTCGACGGGCACTGCTGGGTCCCGCTACAATCGCGGGTCAAAGCGTTCAAGGCGATGATTATGCCCAAATTACGAAGTGTGAAGACAAGACAGAAAATATAATTTGCAGACCAATATTTGGCCAGTGGATAGCTTCTGAACAAGCACATCAACACAGATTGACGTGTGCCACCCAAATTTCTAGCTACATACCATGTTCACATCATCCGGGCGCTAAACACGCCATTCAACATCTCGACTTGTCGGTGGTATCCTCTCCTAGATACTAGTGCGCCTCATTGCCTTCCATTCGTGACTTCTCGAGTAATTGCCCCAAGAATCCTAAATCATCTCGGCTCTTGGGCTCCCGCTCATAAAGACCCCTGATCACCTCCCATTCCTTCTTCTTCATATCCGCCGCCTGCGGTAGCAAGAACTGCACCGTGGGGCAAGTCATGAACTCTGGTCCAAGTACCTCAAGGGCCACCGCCTGCCCCTGGGCAACAGCCGCCGGGTCATGATGAGGCGGGTGGGGCTGCATGGCAGCGGCCGTCGGGTGGGTTGTACGACTTGTGTAGGGAGGCTGTGGGATAGGTACCGGTGTGGTCGACTGTAAGGGATAGCCGTTGGCTCCCACGGGTGTCGCCGGCGAGAAGCCAGGGCCTTGCGAAACGGAATTGCTTCTCTGGTTGGGAGCAACTGGTGTGCCCGAAGAAGCTGGCTGGGTCTTGTCGCCCAATTTGAGCTCGCCGGGATCGTTTTTCCATACAAACACGCCAAGAAGCAATGGCTCCGTTCTTTCTTTAGGCACAAAATTGTCGTTCAGGTTGTGCAAAAACTCGGGAATGTCGTCTCCTGGCGAAACAGGCACCAAGTACGTGTCGCGGACATTGGCCAGGACCTTCTCGCCCACGACGCCATACCGTTTCTTGTCCAAGAAATATTGTATCATGGCGAAAAACTCAGGGCGCTTGTCATCTGACACGGGAGAGAAACTCACGATGATGACATCGTTGGTTTGGCTCCATCGCTGGTTGCAGAGATACGTATTGGCCTGATCGTGTGATATGCGTCCTGCAACACTAAGGCGTGGATTGATGAGCTTATCCCACGATCCGTGCTTAGCAAAGTCACCGCCAGCAATGTACTTTGCGGTGGCGGAAAAGTTGGCGATCGAGGTCATCGCAAGGGAACCGCGCCAGACGACATCAGGATCCTGTTGCTCCTCGGCAGGTGAATACGGGGGAGAGTCGTTCTCATCCTGGAGCATGCGATCGACGTCTGCATCCTCGCCAGGCGTTGCTTGCGGCACCGGCGCCGAGGGTCGTCGGGCCTGGGACACGGATGGCGATCGGACCTGAGAGAAGACCTTGTTGATATCGAAATTGGGCTGACTGGGCGAGCGTCCATCGGCCGTGGTACCCTCGTCTCGGGACTGTGATCGAGCAAGTGCAGTTGGTCCGTCCTCGGACTTGTCTCCTTCGGCGGGTAGGTTTGGCTTTCTGCCGCCACCGCCCATGGGTGGTAGGGGCACAGGTGTTTCCACCATCGCACTGTTCTCGTCCTCCACGACTTCCTCACCCTTATGTGTACGTCTCACCCTGGGGCCGGAGGCATCTCCCTGGTACAAGATTGATGCCTTGTCCGCCTTGGCTTTCATCTCGGCGTTTTGCTTCTGCAGATCGGCTGAGGCCATCTCGTCACTCGTCATAACAGCCAGTGTAGGCGGAGTGTGGAGGCCATGCAAGAGTCCACGCACGAGTTCAGGATTGTTCTTGAGGTTGAACGTAAGCGACCGCGTCTGCTGGCTATACTCTTTCTGCCCTTTAGCCATGGGATGTGTTTCAAAGACAGCATACTCAATCCGGATGGCAGAGCGTTCGGCCATGCCGTCGACAGTCGAGTTCTCAGCAACCTCAAGTTCGCCGGTCTTCGCCATATCGGTCATCACATGCAACAACGACTTCTTCAAAGCCTTGGCTGGATTTTTGCGAGTCGGTGGAAGCTCGTCGATAGACGGCGCAAGGTCCTTGGGCTCCGTGTACTTGGGCTTGACAGAGGGTAGCGGAGGCTGCGCTGGCTCAGGCGACACGCGCCTGACTTTGGCAGCCTTGTCCTCCGATTCACCGGCATCCTCGCGTGTTTTGCGCTTTCCGCTACTCGCTGCGGCGGCTGTCGTGGCATCTTCCGGTGCGCTGGCTTCGACTGCCGGCGTTTGATCAGGGGTTGCTTCAGTCTTCGGCTCGACCATCGGCTTGGACTCTGCTGGCGTTTCGACAGGTCCGGGTGAGTCGTCGCTGGGCTTCTGAGGCTCAGCCGACGTCTTCGCATCGGTCTTCCTCAGTAGAGGCCCACCCCGGGACTTGCGCTTGCCCGTCTTCTTGTTCTTCTTTTCCTCCTCTTTCTGTCGCTTCTCCTCGGCTATTTTCTCCTCGTGTCGTTTGTGGCGATCTTCCCACGGTTTTTCGCCTCTCTTGATACCCTCCAGAAGTTCTTTGTGATCCTCAGGCTTGCACTGTTCGCACCAGTATTTGTCTGGGATTTCGTCATCGTACACGCTGACGCCCACGCAGATGTTGTGCTGCCAGGCACCGCACCCGTCGCAGGCTACCCAAGACAGATTCGGGTCATCATCTTGCTCGAGTGCGCCACAAACGCAACGAATAAGCTCGTCGCCCTCGTCTTCGGCAGGCGTCTCCTCCTTGCCCTTTAATTTCTTCGATGCTCCGGGCTTCTTATTTTGGCGGCGCTTGGGACCGGCAGCCTGGTCGAGCTCGTCGAGCGGTCGAGTGTGCTGGCCCTTGGTCGCGCGGACGGAGCGCCGTGGCTCAGGTTCTGCGCGAAGAATGTCAGCACCTGCTATTACTTGTCTCGGCTTGCGGGGCATGTCTGAGTTTGCGCAGTGTATGTGTCTTCGCAGGACATGGAACGATTGGAAAGGGAGGTGTTGGCTTACCTGACATGGTGCCTGTTTGCTGTTGTTGACTGTTGTTGGCAATGCTTTGCTCAATGCACGCAGCCGCGTTGTCGCGGGCGGCCGACGGGTACGCGTTCGACTAGCAGTCTCTGTACTGAGTCGGCGTGACGGACTACTGCAGTACGACGGGATACGCTCGTCGTCGAATATATGTCCGTCGCAGTTACAAGCCGACGTAGAGGAAACAGTGCAAAGAGAACGTCACGTCACGAGGTCACGGGCTGTTCCTTGACTACAGCTGGCGCAAACGGCAGAGCTCGAAATGGGGTTTGCGGACTGGATGACAGGAACAAAACAAGCTTTGCGCGTGCCACTGAGCCTGCGCGACTGCTAATGCCGAAGGAAACTATGAGCGCTGGTAACTGAAGGCCCGCGCGAAGTGTCGCGTGTTTTTTTTAAGGGTCTTCAATCTGCGCCCGCGTGACCACTGGGGTATTTCTCGCGTGTGCTGGAAGTTGGAGTCGGACTGAGAGAAGATCCAAGAAACTGATCGTGAGGCGACAAGCATTGGCTAAGAAAGAGTTGCTCCCGAAATGTTGGTGGTGCTGTACGGTAGGGATTTGCGAGGTGCTTGAGGAGAAATGGGAACCAGCTGGTGCGATAGCGAGGAACTGAAGACCTCGATGCGGAGGGCTGGGATGCAAGTGGAACCAATTTATCAGCCACGTTTCTGCCTCTTCAGCCACAGAGTGCCGGTCTAACTGCGGGTAAACTGCCGATGACCTCAGCTTTGACTGTGGCGCCTGCAGTCAGTGCTGGAGCTACGCGGCGGTCGTGCCTGGAGGAGCTTCAACGGGTAGGCAGACCTCCAACCATCACGATCTTCTAACCACATCACAACACTCTCTCGAAGCCACCAAGTAGACTTCGCTTGTGGCGAGAAGTGTCTGAGACTTTATTTCTCATCCTCGAGCACTTTTTTCCTCTCTCACAGCAACCATGTCTCGCCGCTACGATTCACGAGTACGTTTCGAGCACCCCACCTCTACATGCTTGGCCCTGGTATCAGCTCTAACAAGTACAGACCACGATCTTCTCACCAGAGGGTCGACTCTACCAGGTAGAGTACGCTCTTGAGGCCATCTCGCACGCCGGTACCGCCATCGGTATTCTTGCCAAGGATGGCATCGTGCTCGCCGCCGAACGCAAGGTCACCTCCAAGCTCCTCGAGCAGGACACCTCAGCCGAGAAGCTCTACATCCTCAATGACAACATGATCTGCGCCGTCGCAGGTATGACGGCCGACGCCAACATCCTCATCAACTATGCCCGACAGGCAGCGCAGCGTTACCTCCTTACCTACAATGAAGACATCCCCTGCGAGCAGCTCGTAAGGCGACTGTGCGACTTGAAACAAGGCTACACACAGCATGGTGGACTGCGACCATTCGGTGTGTCGTTCATCTACGCTGGCTGGGACCCGCGACGCGAATTCCAGCTGTACCTGAGCAACCCATCGGGCAACTATGGCGGCTGGAAAGCGACAAGTGCAGGTGCGAACAATGCGAGCGCGCAAAGCTTGTTGAAGCAAGATTACAAGGAGGATTGCACACTGAATGAGGCATGCGACATGGCTGTCAAGGTGCTGAGCAAGACGATGGACTCAACCAAGTTGAGCAGCGAGAAGAGTGAGTTCAGCGTCAAATCGACCACAACCTCGAAAGCTAATGTCTCTCAGTCGAGTTCGCCACAGTCGGGCAAACGGACGACGGCAAGATCTACCACAAGCTATGGAGTGCCGAGGCCATCGACGAGCTGTTGGAGAAGAACGATCTTGCTAAGAAGGAGGAGAGTGAGGACAAGTAAAATAGACCGTGTACAACAACAATGGAAACGCGTCATGATCAATGATTTTACAGCTCGTTATACATATTGACTTGCTTGGACGCTCTTGCTTCGATTAACCTCGTGCTTTGAGTTGTCCGTCGATTCGAACCCGGTTACTCCGTCTCCTAATCCTACACCCGTGGTCAGTCATGTTCCACCTGCAATGGCCGCATTTCGTAGCCTACATCAACACCAGCTTCCTCCTCATCTCGCACACGCTGCCACACGGCATTGGCGTCTCCATTCATACCCTCCCTGGTCGGCATGGGGTACGGCTCGCTGCACTTGGCACTGGACAGCTTCGGCCAGTATCTCCTGTAGCTCCAATATGCGACGGACATTCCCAGCGCTGAGCCTACGCATACGTCGTATACATCGTGGCGATAATCTTCGCAACGAGATATGGCGATCATGGCGGCTCCCACCAATGGTGCGAGGAAGATCAGGAATCGTCCCAAATCGCGGCTGCCGGTATGGAAAACGCCCAGTTGACCAGCAAAATACAGTGCCACGAAGCCCAGTCCGGAGAACGAAAAGCTTGAATGTCCGCTCGGGAAGCTGCGCCATCCATCCTGTACAAGGTGCGTGTTGTGTGGCGCCGTGCAGACACTGATGTCCACGGGGACGCTCATCGGCGCGTCACTCGCTGGTACACATCTGGCTATCAAGTCCGGTCTGGGACGGCCAACGGCGTTCTTGAGGATATCGGTGAGGAGCGCAGTAAATGTAATAGAGATGAAAAAGGGGAGATATGTCGCCTCATGTTTGTGCGCAGAAGAGCGAAGTAAGAGGATGTTGATCAAGATGAGCACGCCCAGTGGTATAAAGAGCGCGTAGACAAAGTTCATGACTATGAGTCAGGTTCTTTGAGTTTGTGTATTGTCACCGTCAGTGGGAGGAAAACATACAGACAGGGACGCGTTCATGCTCAGCATGAGGAAATGAGATATTCACATCGTTGATGAAGAACAATCTTTTAAAGGGCGTTACGAGAAGGATTATCTTGAAGCCCGAGTCAACGCGCTGCCTGTGTCATTTTCTCAGGCGGTACATACCAGGATGTACGAGACGACAATCGCAACCAGACCGACATAATCCGGCGCATTAGTTGTCTGTATCTGTGAGTACTTGATCAATCGAGTCGCAGGATATCATACCGTCCAGAAACGAGCTACGCTCGACAGTCGACCCGGCGTCGAGTGATTGCGTCCGGGAGCCATGGCACAAGAACAATGGTTGGCCGAGTCAGGTTAGATAACCGTGATTGTGAAAATGGCTCGTGAGCGCACGTGCGGCGGATTAGACCTGTCTATCAATGACGCGCCAATGCTCCCATGAAGAGTACGTTGGTCGTGAATGAAGACAACAGAAGCCCGAGTCTCGAGACGGCATCCTTGGCAAGGTGATTGGTGGATCGCCGGGACCCTACCGCGACCACCATACGTCTTGTGACTAGTTGCTACAGTTCATATATATCGCAGCTGATTATGGTGATATGCGAATTCAACACCAGCAGCAAAGAGAATTATTTTCTTCATCTTCCAAAGGTTCGTTAATGCTCAGTCAACTGGTCACACCTGGCGACAAGCTTTGGCCGCCGTTTTATACCTGTAGGGTAGCCAAGTCAGACCCGCAGTGACGTTGCTGAGACTGGCGCTACTCCCTAGATTTTGGACTTTCAAAAATACACCGATCACGTCTTAACTCAGAGCTCTTCATGCCCCCGAACGAACGCGCGTCGAACAATCTCCCATGACTACTTGAAACCCCAAGGCCATGCTCAAGTCCACATATCAACGGGCCGATGCCGCGGCACCTGATGCCCTTCCACCAGGCTGGACAGAACACAAAGCTCCAACAGGTCATACCTATTACTATAACGTGTCGACCAAAGAGTCAACCTACAAACGTCCTTCAGCCCAGCCAGAAGCGCCATCGATTGTGCCAACATATGGACGCAACCTGTCCGAACCCAGCGTCGCCAATGCGTACGTGGCGCAATTCAACCCGCCTCTAGCGCAGCAGTCGCATCGCGGCGGCTTTGGCGCAGGCAGAGGAGGCAGGGGTGGGCATGAAGGGCGACCAAAGCCATCGCCGTTTGATAAGCCTGTGAGGAAGGAACCTATCCCTGGCCATGAGCCCTGGATCTTGGTGTACACCAAGTACT
Source organism: Emericellopsis cladophorae (assembly GCF_022114955.1). Classification (NCBI taxonomy): domain Eukaryota; kingdom Fungi; phylum Ascomycota; class Sordariomycetes; order Hypocreales; family Bionectriaceae; genus Emericellopsis; species Emericellopsis cladophorae. The sequence continues at coordinate 27,722 of NW_026250990.1, forward strand.
CGAGACGCTTCGTGTACAACCCGGCCAAGAAGACGAGCTTCTGGCGCATACCCGAAAAGTTGATGCCGGGCATCCTCGAGTTGGACAAGGAAAGAATACGGAAGAAGAACGAAAATGAGACTCGGCCAAAGAGTGCAGAATCCGAAACAGCTGAACCAGAAGAGGCGACAGTTCAACGGAAAGAGGAGACACCGACGGCTGCGCCCGAGGCGTACGATAGCTCGGAATACGAGGAAGTGGAGATTACTGATGACGAAGACGAGGAGGGCCATGCGTCCAAACGCCAGAGAACAGACGGCGCAGCGCCAGAAGAAGAAGAGGGACCAGTTGAGTTTACAGAGGCGGACATTGCAGCACAGCTTCAAGCCATGGGCACAGAATATGGTCTTGAGCCGGGCGAGTACAACGACGGTAACATGGCTGATTGGCCCGAGGGCGCAGAGGGCGTCGAATTTTCGGAAGAAGACGCCAAGCTACTTTTCAAAGATCTTTTGGACGACTTTAGGATCAATCCATTCAGCCCCTGGGAGAAATTGATGGAGGAAGGCAGGATCATTGAGGATCAGCGATACACGGCTCTGTCTACGACACGAGCTAGAAAAGAATGCTGGGATGAATGGTCACGCGAGAAGATCGCGGCCCAAAAAGAGCAGCGCGCCAAGCAGGAGAAGAAGGAACCGCGCGTCGCATACATGGCCCTCCTCCAGGAGAAAGCCACACCGAAGCTCTACTGGCCAGAATTCAAAAGAAAATACAAAAAGGAGCCGCCGATGAAGGACCTGAACTTATCGGACAAGGACAGGGAGAAGGCGTACCGAGACCTGGTCAACCGCTTGAAGACGTCGCAAGCCACAAGAAAGACGAAGCTGACGACGATGCTCAAGAGTCTGCCTCTGCACGTGCTCAACACCAGGTCCCTCGCGGACGGCTTGCCGACGCAATTGCTAGTCGATCCACGCTACGCGGCCCTGGAGCCTTCGATTAGAGATGGCTTGATTGAAGCCTATGTTCAGGGCCTTCCTCCCCCTCCTGATAATGTCGACGATGCCAAAGCAATCAGCGACGAGCGGGAAAAGCGAGAGAAGCGAACAAAGGCTCTGGAAGAGCGCAACCGCATCATCGACGAGGAGAGGCGGCAGCGCGAGCGGGATATTGCCAGGGGCAAGGCCAGATTACGGGATGGAGAAAGGGATATTGAGATGGCCATGGCCGTGGACAAGACCGGGCTGCGCCGTCAATTGGAGGATGCGGCCTAGGTCGCTCACTGCACGCCATCCCTCTTCTCTACGAAATCCGTCGCAAAATCCAATCCTGCTTCCCGCCGCAACACTCCATACAGACTTGATGAATCCAGAGGTCGTTCTTCTTTCCGCGCCTCCTTTAGGTGTGCCAACACTATCTCGCCAATGTGCAGCTTTGCGCCCACGTCTTCAGCGCACTTGACACCGTGACCGACGTCTTTCACCGCAAGATTCAGATCTGACCATGGTCGTTGCCCAGGTGGTGGGCAGTACGCTCCTAGGGTTAGGCGTTCTGACATGGTGTGCGCGAGAGGTCCAAAGTTCTGTTTGAGGAGCGTGGCGACTGCGTCGCTCGGGAGGGCCGCCTTTTCAGCAAAGACATGTGTCTCGGCTATGAGCTCCATCATGCCAGCTGTCATGAAGTTTCTATCCGGTCGGTCAGCCTTTGTACGTTAGACGGGCAAGGAAACATACCCCGCTGTCTTCAGGAGACTGCTTTGGCGGACATCCTCACCCAGACGGATCACGCCCCTGCCCATCACACCGGTTACATATGGCATGATCGACGCCACATCTGCGTTCGGCCCCGCGATCATGAACAGGAGCTGGGCCTTCTGAGCGACCGGACTGGCACCGAACACGGGCGAGGCAACAAAGGAAGCCCCTCTCTTTTTGAATAGGAGTTCTGCTCTGGCTGAAGAATCGGGGTGGACAGTTGACGTATCCACGACTACTTTGCCGTCAAGACTGCTTTCAGCGCGGAGAATAGCGCTGATTGTAGCCTCTAGAGCAGCATCATCACTTAGGGACATGAAAATGATGTGGGATTGGGCCACGACGTCCGGTACAGATGAGCACGATGTCGCACCGAGCTGGAGCAACGGATCGCCGCGGGACAGCGTGCGGTTAGTGAAGCTGAGAGGCTCCCCCGATGTTGACCGCAGATGTGTCTGGAGGTTCATAGCCATGGGAAGGCCCATGGACCCAAGGCCTGAGGCAGAATCGTGAGCAGTTTTTGATGGGCTAGTGAGAGCAGTGGACATACCTATCCAGCCAATTTTGGGCGCGGTCATCATGTGCTGGTATCTTTTGGTGACAGCGACATCGTCAGGGTCCTTACGAGTCTAGCATTTTTTGTCTTACTCGCACTACCGTGACTTTGAGGAAGTGGGGAGGGCAGTTCGAGTTTAGCGTTGGCGGGGTAGTAAGGCATTACGCAGGTACCCACGAGTCACGGGTAAATTGCAATCAATAATGGCGTGACCAATAGCCAGAGTTTTGAATCGTTCGCCATCGCACGTCATTTTGAATGCTCCAGTCCAGTCCAGAGAACATTGAGAACAGCGGAACCGATTGAACTCGGTGAAGTGTGTTGGGATGTCACTGTAAGTGACGAAAGAACTGCCCCGCGCCCCGATTTAAGTTAGGACCGGAAGCCCAGGACTATGCGATTACTTCATGAGGCTGAGGTCGTGCCTGTAAGATACAATACTAAAACTCAATTTGTTGCTTTCGCACCTTTACAGCCAAGCCACCACCAAACCACTTACTGAGATATAGAATGTATTGGTTCAGATTCAAGCTTGACGACCCACAATTCAAGTTGGCGCTACGAAAAAGGGTCCTTTGGGTATTAACTGGCGGTCATGACATAGGAGTGATACCACCCCTTCCTTTTATGGTTCATTCACTAGTGTCGAACTCGAATAAATCAAGACAAAAACAACTTGCTTGCCATTACGTATCGACAGCAAGTAACGTGCGCCCAACGCCAAACTTGCTAGATCCGCCATGCCATTCCTCGTGGGCGGGACTATTTGACATCCCCATCATAATCCATTGCTCGTTAATCATACATGTATCTTGTCGCGTCTTGTCATGATGTTCTCACACCATTGGCTAGAAAACAGCTACTCATACGCGATCGATGGTCCAGCGTGACTTGAGGCAGAACCGCAGCCTGGGCTAGGGCGGAAACCAATGCCAGAAGAAGAACGCGGACCAAGGCTAGAGCCCGGTATACAGCCAGATCCTGAAAGAGCGGTAGAAACCGAGCCAGCAGGGGAAGATGCGCTGAGCGCCAGGCCGGAAGCGGCATGCTTGATATACTCGTCGATGTGGCCGCACCCGCAGCCGGCATGCTCCAGGACCATGGACTTGAGCTGCAAAGTTTCCTCTTTCAGATGGGCAATCTCGTCCGCAAGCACGCGGTTCGCTGCGCGGGCGCACTCCTCCTTGTCCTTGAGCTTGCCGACTGACTCCCTCTTGCGTTCACGAAACTTGGCGGCGGCAACACGGTTCCGCGCTCGGAGATGGCTCTTGTCGCTACCGTGGTCAGAACTATCATCGGACTGCTTAGTGCTGTCTTTCCGTGAAGGAGTTTTTGACGCCTTTCGTACTTTTGCCGGAGAAGATTTCGTGTCGGCGGACGACTTTGCCCGGCTACGCCTGGGACGGCCACGCTTCTTGGGGGGCTGTGGTTGCGGCTGGTCCACATTCTTTGGTTCGATTGAATCGGCTGTAGATTGTGCGCTGTTGATGCCGTTGCCGCTCTCCGTCACCGATGGAGAGATGGCTAATGGAGATTTCGATTCCGGGTAACTTGGTTGCCCTTGGAGGTGGAGCATGGCTGGGTAGGGTGTTGGCTCGCTCTGCGGCATGAAGTCCATTGGAACCCCGGTTGAATGGAAGGGATCGGTGAACATGGTATCCGGGGAAGCATCGAATGGTAAGATACCGTCGTTGACTTCCATATTCGTGCCAAGAGGTTGATAGTCTGTCAATGGGTACGTGTATGCTGCTGTGGTCTCCATTACGGAGAGGATGTATGAGGGAGTATGTCGCGATCGAAATGTGAATCTGTCGAGTGAAGAGGTGCAATGGCTGTAGACATGTGACAAGGGGTAAAATGCTTGCTTTTGCTTCTCGGATAAGGTGTGTTAATTTGGTGAGGTTCGATTGTATTTTTGGCAGTGATCTCAATTGGAAGATTTATCAGGGGCCGAACGAGACAAATATATAAGAATAGATGGCTGTGATATGACAAAACCACCTGCAGGACAGCATACATCCACTTCTTGGGATGTCGATAACGAATTTTGGTAGGCACTCTATTTTACTGTCACAGATCGGCGGTTGAATACTCTGACCGTTAGACAGCTGGAGGCAACTGAGGACTAGATGAGGTGCCAACTGTGCTACGCACCAATCAGTAAGCCCGGACGGTCGCTGGATATGCTCCAGTCAAGTCCCTCCATCAGACGGCAGGGAGAATAGCGCTAACGGGAGAGTGACAGCAGATGCGGAGCTAAACTTTCGGCGCCGCGGCTCCAGTCGCTGTGCTCATGCGTGCCATTGCATCAGCCAGCTGCGCGGAGGAGGAGACGCAGGAGGTTTATCTCTGGAGGGGCTGGGCGTGGCGTTGAGTGACAACATGAAGCTGCGCAAACATTGTTTCCTACCACACTGGGTGTCTTAAGTCCCAACTCAATTCGCATGGCATGGTGCGATATTGACAGATCGTGGCGTCCTGTAGGTTGTGGTATACTGACTGTAGTACTGTACCATCCTAGTAATTAAGCGTGATCATTGGTCCATTAGACTGATATGGAAAGATCTACGTGGTTACACCACCTCTCCAAAGTCTACAGCCCCGCGGCAGAGAGCAGCATTTTAAAAATCGGAACACTGTGATGAATTGGCGTATCACAATGGACCTGATGATGTTTGTTCTTCACTCGCACACCCGGGGCTTGGACGTTTTGCTCCGCAATACGCTGCTTAGTCCCACCGGTGGCGATTTTGATGCCGTGCCTGGAGTGCCACAAGGCGCGCGCACGCATTCTGCTCATTGGCGAAAAATGTGTGTGCGGATGGGTTTTATCTGCAGCCAACTACATACTGTAGAGGGCGTAGGCCAAAGTTGCCGCGGAGATGATACTGATTAGTCCATCGAGGAAACAAGAACCTTTCTCACCCAAGTCTATGTGCGTAGGTCCGTACGTGCATACTGTGAAGGGACCCGCAGCCATTTGTGCTCTACTAATATTCTGGCATGCGATTGGTTGTTGACCTCCCACCGTTTGTTGACCTCCCGTCCCGCCTCCGGAGACTCAACTGCTGGAATACTGCATGTTCACAATGCTGAATTGCTGATCCAAGAATCGCATTGTCACATCATCTACTTAGTAATCTGGCGCAACGCCCCGCGCATGAGATCATGAGCGCAAAAAAGCCTCCGCCATCAAACGAGTCTACTTCATCCCGAGATCATTTGCGTTCTTGAGTATAAGTTTTTGAGATAAGCACTTTTATCTGACACTACTAACCCCCAGTGCCTGGAACCTGTGCGCGGGCGACGCTATGCATGCCTATGAGGCTGTGACAGGCCCCGCTCAGGTCCTTTCTTGAACACCCTGCTTGCCAAGTCTAGCCAGCCACCAGTGATAGGCACTTGCCGCGCCGGAGAGGGCTCCGGCGGTTCTGAATGGCTGATTCCATGGACGCCAGCCATGGACAGAGTACCTACAGTCGCATCCACGCACCACGAGGTTCACCAATGTCACCACCAGATTTATGACGGTGAGAAATCACCAAGCAGACATTGAAAGAGGAAAAATGCAGCCATTTTGAAAACATGAAATCACAGAATTTAGCTCAAATGAACGCGTCAGCACAATTTCTGGAATTTTGAAATCCTACGCATCACTTACGGCGAATCCGACTGACTAATGTAAATTTACCAATCTGCACAACTTGTGAGATGAAGTGGAAAAATACTAACGTGTCTTCTCAGGGCATGCTGTATTGGCCGAAGCGCTTGGCTGACGACACCCGCATCGAGAGATTGTCCTCTTGGACCAGTCTCGAGATTCTCTTGAGTACATATTCTTGACCTCTAGGGCCCACTGGTGCAGGGCGCTTGGATGGAAGCCTAGCGAAGACTCCTATGGGCCGTACCGCCCTCTGAATCATGCCGCGCTGTATTACCAAATTGCACTATACAAACGTGCTGATGGTAAGGCAAATATTGATGTTGATGGAAGCTGCTTGAGTATAAGTGGAAAGTCCTGCCTCTCGACGAGGCTTTGTTCTCGACGTATGTGGAGGATTTGGTCACCCACGACCTTTCGGCACCAGTGAATCTTGTTGTGCGACAGTCCGAATATGGCACTGTCACTGCGAGGAATGTTGCTCGCTGGATCCGCTTGCAATGTATTACAAACCGACGGCAAGCTGCGATCCGGCACGGGTGGACGTCACTCTGGAAGAGGGGGGACTTGGGGGCATGAAGGACGTGGGATCTCTCGGAGGCCAATGTACTCCTCATGATTGTGACTTCTTCCCAGAACCCAGTCTCTGTCGCCAGTGAGCGCGGGTGCATGGTCATCTCCGCAATGATGCTGCATCGTACCCCCCAGACTCTCGTACATTGGTCATCGCGAGCAGTCGAGGACTCCATACGTTCTGCGCTACCGTAAAGAGAGACGGACTGCGTAAGTGAACGGGGTATCACGTCCGGACAATCATGTAGTATTCGGATTGGCGCATTGAGTGAAATGTCCAGGCAGCCAGGATCAAACATTTGCCCCTGTCTACATGAACGTTGCGTGGGACTCCAATGGGGGGCAAAACGGGACTGATACGGTGCCAACGTTGGCCATTCGACATTAACCATGCGTGTACGTATTCTCCTTTCGTGAACCTTCAGGCTCCCACCGTTCCAGCCCAGAGTGAAGCCTCAATAGGAGACGCATTCCCTTTGTCCCGCAAGTCCACCAACCCTCACACCCAGCATCGGTGACCCAACATGAGATAAAAGTCCTAGAAATTGCTTGTCCAGCTTGCTGGCATGGAATTCTTTCGCTCAAGATCCCGCGAGCTCGAGACCTGGGCCGAAACCCTTCGACTGTCCTCGGCGCTTCAGCAGTGGGTGTGTAGTCCATTCCCCCCCTTTTGTCATGCGCTCTACTTGTGTGGAAGCTAATTTGACTTTCAACAGCCTAGTAGAATGTGAGCAGTCAATTTCGAGATCAAGTCCAATTTCGACTGGATGCTACCTACCGTTCGTCATGAGGCACCGAAGCACAGCATCCCGCCCACCCTGTCAGTTTCGATTCGCAGAGAAGTTGCACTCGACGTTTCCTTCAGATGCCTCGCTCGCAGATAAACGATTATCAACTATGAGCCGGCATCCTATCGACGACGAATTATACCGGATCCCCTAAAAAGTAACAGCGGAAGACTGAAGTCGTCGGCAAGTCGCCTGCCAGTGGGGTGTCAGAATAAAGCAGTTGCCCTCCACACGCGTGCAGTCACCTGCTGACCGTTAAAATCTGTCCACTGGTTTCCCGCGGACAGATGTGGAGTTTTCCGAGATAGAGTCCCTTCGAAGTGCCAACATCGAAGATTGTGTCACCGCGATTTCAGTTGACCACAACCACGGCTCGAATTCTAGCCTCCGTGAACAATGTCTCTGCGCACACTCACACGCATTTCAGCCTCATCTGTCGCGCGAACAGTCCAACGATGCACCTTTGCGACAACCTCGCCCGCCGAGGCCCCCCTCCAGAAACGCGCCGTCGTCGGCAGTTTTCTGTTCCGTCGACATGAGGATGGCAGGCTGAGAGTTGCTCTCTTCAAGAGAAGCGACAAGGTGAATACATATCAGTGAGCTCCCGACGGCCCTTTATCTCAAATCTCATAGACAAGCTAACGGGCGCCAAAGGCACAAGTACGCGGCCATCTCTGGGGGAGTGGAGGCGGAGGACGAGTCCACGCTGAGTGCAGCGTTACGGGAACTGCATGAAGAGACAAAACTCTCCGAGGCCTCGCTGCATTATCTCTGCCACGGGCAGCCGTATTCTTTTGTCGACAACAAATTCAACTACGAGTGGAGCGTGCATCCATTCGCCTTTCAGTGGCCATCATTGAGCACGGAGCCTCTGACTTTGGGCTGGGAGCATGAGGGCCACGCATGGTTCGAGCCCTCGGAGGTGCCTGAGTCCGAGGTGGCGGCTGGCGTCGTGGAATCATTGCGTCGCGTCTGGCCAGAGGGCGACCTGGGGAGGATCGGGGTGCTTACCAGATACTGTCTAGGAGAGGCGGCGGGAAAGCAGACGGGCGAGGACGCGCGACGCGATCCCCACGAAGCTTTCACCGCCTTTCGCGAGACGGTCGGGGAGATTACAAGCTCTGACTCGGCGCAGTGGCGACGCTATGTGCGACTGGCTGCATGGCATATCTGGAACCACGCGGACCGCAGCGTAAAGGCGCCGCTGCTGACGAGGCTGCTCCCGGGTCTGGAGCTGATAGAAACGTTGCTGGAGCCGCAGCGCGTGGAACTTGCGCCGCAGTTTGAGAAGCTAGCAGCCATGGCACTGGAGAACGTGCAGCCGCAGAAGGAGATGGTGGGCCAGGGCGCGATGAGTGAGGAAGACATTCAGTACTTGACGAAAGAGGCGGATCGCTTCTTCTCAGGACTGTGGCCCACGCCTGAGTAGTGTGCAGGTTGTATGTATTACTATTACTATCGACAACGGTGGTCCGGTCCATCATCGAGGGAATTGTTGACCTCCGAAAGACCAGTCGTGCTCCATCCACGACAGCACGTCATCCTGCAAGGACACAACGTCCCCTCCAGCCACGTGGGCAGACATATCTGGTGTGTCCCACGTCGTGTTCTGAATGAGGTGCTGCTCAAAAGCCTGCTCGATCTCCATGGCTGTTTGCGCCCCTCTGCGCTTCGCCATGAGCATGTGCAGCTCTCTCAGCGCGTTGGCGCAGTTCAGGCCGTAGGTATTGCCCGTCTGCGCCTCCCGATCGAAGAGCTCCACGGCAAAGTCCACCTCGCGCGCCGTGTTGTGATCCTCATTCCCCAGCAGGCTCTGCAGCATGAAGCACAGGACTGCGCTGAACACAAAGTGGAGGCCGGCGTGGAGGAGTCGTCGCGGTCGGTGCAGTGTTGCAATGTGACGGGCCAGGCGCATGTTGCGGAGGGCAGCGGCTATGCAGGACTCCCACTGCGGTGCGTGCGAGGGACTCTGTGAACCATTGTTGGAGAGTGCGGATCGCACGGCTTTGAGGAGGGCCGGACGATGGATCATGATGACCAAGTCGTTGGCGTGCATGTGCAGGGCGCAAGTGGCAGGGTCGTTGCTGACGCCTTCAGGGTTGAGGTGAAGGCTCGCAGGAATTTTTTGGTGCCACTGCTCGAGGAGAAATGTCGCCTTGTCCCGGATGGAAGCTGAGGTGTCCGCATTTTCGCGCGTGGCAGCAATGCGATAGAGATGGCAGGTGATGTAGTCCGAAATCCGCGCAAGCTCGACGTTGGCATGCAGTCCGGCTGACGGAGGCATGTTCCTACTTCATGTGAGCCTGCGAGTGGCATGTATTTGGTATAAAGATGGAACTTACTGCGAGTCAGCTGGCAAAGGCAGCATCAAAGCTTCGTCCTGGATAGCTGTGGGACGCCCAAGGAGACAGCTCACCCATCTATCCAGAACGTACAATGTCCAGAAAATTCGTTTCCCTCTCTCGTCAACATTGCCTCTGTGAGCGCCAGCGCCAAAGGCCACACGGGAGGCGACACCAATGTACACATACGCCGCTTCCACTCGATCCGACTCGAGCAAGTAGTACGCCATCATGGTAAGAACAGACACTTCACCCATTGAGCAGCGAGTCACATCGAGGGGATTTCCCAGCAGTGTCGTTGCTCGCGCAAAGAAGGGCTCGCTCCTGTCATGCGAGAATCCAGACGCGGATGGCTTTGTCGAGGCAATGCGGCATGCCAGTGCCAGTCCCGTCTGGTAGAAGGCTAGCCGACGAGCGCTCCTCGTGTCTGTCTCCACGTTGCCGCTGGACGTGGGTATCGACGGCATGGAGGTGAGATTACCAAACCAATACAGCCCACCACTGGGCGATGCCTGCTCATCTGCGCCGTCTTGTAGGAAAGAGCGCAAGACGGACAGCATGATACGGGTCGTGTTGGGCGGTGGAAGCCACAAGGGATTGGCTTCAGGCGCCGGTAATGGGCGCGAGTCGGCGGTCTGGCACTGCCCTATAGTTGAAGGTACGGTGCTGGCTTCTCCCAGGGGTAGCAGCCCTCTCAAGAAGGACTTGAGCTCCTCTGTGAAAGCCTTCTCGCCCGTCTCGCCGTGGAAACGGGGAGTGCCGACTCCATCGTGCAACAGATGACCTTCAATCGCAAACGGTGAAGCTGGCTCCTCTTCGGTGGTCCCCGTGGTCTCCGTCTGTACGGGGCTGAGAGGCTGGTGACCGTACGCACCGGTCCGCGATGCGGGAGAAGACCCCCTAGTCATTGGTGTAAGGGAACCGGCTTGAGAGCCGAGTAGTTCCCTGCGCTTCTCAGCATCGGGAATGATGTCTTTGAATGCTCTTTCGTATGCTTCCACGCGATGACGAAGATCTTCGAGCTCAGCCTTGGAGACGGATACTTTGGGTGAGACCACTGGGTACACGCATTCACGGGATGCAGGTGCGCATTGTGTGCAGGGCTGATCACCCGAGCATTTTGTCCGTCTGAGGTTGCAGCTGTTGCATCTGTCCTGTTGATCAGCCATGGTGCACAGCTACGATAAGAGGGCGCGGGCAGCCTGGTCTAGACGTACGCTGTGGCGACACGCTTTCGGTGCTCGGGGGGAACCTTATGTCGTCTGGGGTTGACAGGCAGTCGTTGCGAGGACTTGCCCGAGTCCTTGTGGGAGGGCTGCATGGTGTCGTCTGCTGTTGCGTAATGTCGTTGATCGCCACTAACCAGTGGTCAGATGTGCGGCAGCAGAATATCTTGGTGCGAAGTGTGCAAGACCGAGATGAGTTCCCGAGTATCAAAAAGACAAGATACAACCAAGCGCTCATTGTGGTAGCCTTGTGGTTCCGCAGGGCCAGCCAGCTATGTATGTGCGATCTCATCAAAGGACACCCCAGTCTTGTTGACGATGAGCTCACAGCTCAGGTACCGGCTTAATCCCCCCACGACTGGATCTGAATCCATCTTCGTCATGACCTGCATGGAGACCACGACGACTTCCAGCCGAAAGAGAGCGACGGACCCTGTCGACAAAGGAACCATTGTGGAAGCGTCGTTACCCCTGGGCCGAGGGACAAGGGGGTATCATGGGTCAAGCAGTGAGGCTCCGGGCGGTTCAAGCTGATTGCAGAGAGGCAAACAGGCAATCGCGCGTACTTTGTAAGCCTAATTTCTTCAGCCTATGCTTGAAGCAAAGAAGAACGTGGGCCCCTGCTGGGGGATGATGAGGTCCTTGGTCTTGGCGCAGCGCCCACACCCGGGTCGGTCCCTTTGGGCTTAGCGGATGCCCGCAGGCACCCCCGCATGCCGCCTGTTGTGCTACGAACTTTCAACTGTCCACGTACGCGTCGTCGCGGCTTCGTCACGGTCTTGCGTCCTCTCTCCTGCAGGCAGGTCTACCCTACATGTCTGGGCGCCTCATGTTGTTTCATTGTGTCAGGATCGAATCCATTTGGGGGTGCCTGGATAGAGGGCCAACTGCTGCTCATCTCGTCGGAACACGTTGCACAGCGTCAACAACCTCCCTAATTATGGGGAGCTGATCCGCTGGCGATTCATATGCGCTCATGATCAGCGAACATGGCTTGAAAGTTGAAAGTGAAGGTGTCGTTGCCGCGACGCTCTCACCACCAGCACGATCGCAAACGATATACATGCTTTTCAATTCTCCGTCTGGTGTTGACTCACTCCAGTCTGCAACTGCAGGGTTCCGACACGATCATAAGGTATCCGTAGCTCTTGTGTTTTAGACGCCATGGCCTCATTGTACACACGAGCTAATGCCCTGACCAAGACCTTTTGAAATCGCGACAGCCAGGGCCTCGGACCATCTCTCCTCCATATCTTCACAACATCCAGCCCCTTCCAATCATGGCTTGTGTGCAAAGATAGAATCCACAATTTCGGCAGAACGCGTCGCAAGAACTGACAATAGGGTATCCGACAGCTAATAAGATAACGTTGTCAGCATTACGCGTGTCCCACGGGGTGCTCATCCGAGCGGGCGAATCAAGGGCCAAGACTTACTCCATGCGTTCCTTCACAACAACCCTGCAACCAGACACCAGACCCGTCCGCGACAGTCCCGGGGAGGAACTTGACCTGGTAGTCGCGGCCGACAGCAATTGTTCGCTCGCCATCCTCCGTGTCCACGTTCCAGCCTGCGATGCCCTTGCGGTACTCGACATTGCTGGGCAGCGCCTTGGGCAGCAGATCCCACGCGCCGCGCAGCATGTCGACGTGCGCACCCCTCTTGTAGCCCGTCGCGGCGATCACGAGGTCAGCCTCGAAATGCTCCTCGACACCGACAAAGCCTTCTGGGGTGATTTCCTCGAGACTCTGGACATGCAGGTCGACCCGGCCATCCGCGAGAGGCTCGATGCTGCGAATCTGCCGCCCACCGAGGATCCGATGCGGCCAGACCTTGTCGTCTCGTCCTAGCTCACGGCGCTGCTCATACTGGCGCTCGTATAGGTCCTCGATAAGCTCGAGGCGGACCACGCCATAGTTGGTGCCGCGCGCTTCGGCCAACAAGTTGTTACGGTGCTTGGCTGAACGGGGAAATATGTCTTCAATATACTCGGGATTGAAGACGCAATTGACGCTGTCGGTTAGCTGGATCTCTAAAGGACAAAAGGGGTGCCTCCACTGCTTACAATGGTGAGTCGTCACTTGGACGCAGAAACTCCTGCCTCATGAGCAGCCGTGTGTGCGAGTTGGGAAACTTGTTCTGCAGGTCCCTGAAGATCTCGGCCGCGCTTTGCCCAGCACCAACGACGGCCACGCGGTACGGGGCGTTGGGGTTGCTGAGGATTTGTTTCACGACGTTGGCGTATTGTGACGAGTGAATCACGCGTGGGTGCTTCTGAGGAAAGCTCTTGGGCAGAGACGGCGCACCGCCGGTCGCAAACACCACGTTCCTCCCGCGGAATGAGCACACTTGGCCTGTCTCGACATTGCGAGACTGGACTGTGAAATTCTTGACGCTCTTGGCCCCCGAGTCTGGCGAGACGGAGATGACCTCATTGCTGTACCGCACCACTTGTTCAAAGAAAGAGGCGGCCCAGCGCATGTAGTCCTCGTACTCGGCACGCGCCGGTAGGAACGTGCCCAAGTTTGTGAAATCGACCAGACGGCCTTGACGGTGGAGATAATTCATAAACGTGAATTCTGAACGGGGATCCCTCATTGTAGCGAGGTCCTTGACGAACGAGATCTGCATCTTGGCGCCAGGCAGGAGCATGCCCGTGTGCCAGGCAAACGTAGACTGCTTCTCTATGAACAGAACGCGAGGCGCGGTGCCATCTGGCCGAAGCTGTTTGCCCGCAGCAATGGAGTCGTGGAGGGCCACGGCAATGGCGAGGCTCGCAGGCCCAAACCCGACGCAGATGAGGTCATGCTCGCTCTCAGGGTCGGTGTCGATCAGGTGTGGCGACCTCTCGCGGTACTGAGGTTTCCCGTCAGAACCTTGGCTCACGGGCGTTGAGAGACGGGTGCTTGAAGCTCCACTAGCACCATTGGCGTGGGCATCGTGGGCGGTGCTGTCGCCATTCGTGTAAGAGCCGCTCATGGCGCGGTAGTCCATGCTATCGCTGTCAAAGGTGTCCTCAGCATGTGGTGACATGTTTTGTTCAGGTAGCTTGTCCAAATCGCTGGATGCTATCCCTCGAGACCGCGTGTATATATATTTACACAGAGGTATTGCTTCAACGCGTGTAAACGATGGCGTCAATGACGGGATAGTGGGGGTGCTATTCCTTGTGCGTGGGTGGTGCCAATTCTGGGAGTCGGGACTGAGACAGTGCTAGCCTTACTAAGGCCGATCAACAAGAGCCCGTCGATTTGAGACTGATGCGTACGTGAGAAAGTTGGTAGGATCTGGAGAAGTGTGAGATTCCTGGGGATGGCGCTTCTAATATTCTTCAGAGACTGGACTGAGAAGTGTTAGACCCATTGGTTCACAGGGGGTGAATTATAGTGCAAGACTCCGTCATGTACCAAAAGTACTTATACGTACCTTGGTATAATAAACCTCCACAGCCTTCCCGCTCTAGCAATTTGACCCGTTACGACATGAGGCACACCGTAGCAGCGTCCTTTGGTTCCTTCTGCCGCACGTCCCCTGGTCATGCAGATTCTAGTCTGGCCCGGTCCCTTGCGCCATTATGAGACTGGAGAAATGCGAGGCAGAGGCGGCACAATTGCAGCCTGTACGTAATGGGGGGAAGTCCATGTTGAGCCATTAGTGGACAGCCACCTGCTCAGTGTGCCGAAGGTAAACCCTAGTGCAGTTCCGCAAATGCCCGTCACTGGTTGCTTCAGGGTCTCAAGGTACCCGCCCCGGCAGTGGTGAGAATGAGTTGAGGCAAATGACGATCCCCACAGTCGACTCAGATGCCGATACGTAGTGGCCAGTCGGCAGTCTATAAATGCTTGTGCTTCCCCGTGTCGGCTAAGAAACATTCACTACCAACTAACCTCACAAATCTCAGGGGCTCAAGCGACTCTAAAATCAGAAAGCTGCTCGACCTCGCTGCGCTCGCATTACACCGTGCAGTAGCCCCGGCCTCGTGGCCATGTCGAGCCGAGATGGCTACTTAGTCTTGCAGATCCCATGTCCACTTGCCGTGTGCACCCAAATCTAATGTTGATCTGATAAGATGGTGTCAGCAATTAGAAGAAACCCCACTGTAGTTTGCAGAAGCATCGGCTGTTCAGCTGCCCCGATCTCGCAAATCCTATACACCAATGCAGGAGAAGTAGGGTCAGACCTAGCTCGTCTCATTTCACCATCGGACTTCACAAGCCACCAGCGTCACTGCGAAGCCGCCACCAACCAGCGGCCACCCACGCACATCAGCAGCTGTTGTACAACCAAGTCCTTGACGTAGGAGGCCCTGGCAACGAAGAGCTGATCTGCCGATTCAATGCAGGGCTTGACGATGTGGTTCGATACTTGAGGCATTTTCCTGATTGATTAGATGATCTGATAAGATAAATTTTGCTCTGCAGTGGGGTATGGACAGGGGGTCTTTGTCCGCTCCTCGTCTGACCCTCGTCTTCATTCGCTCCTGCCCACCTTCTAGATCTGTATCGGGTCCATTGACTCCAGTCGCTGCTCTTCGCGGGAGGTGCTCTACCTTTGCCCCTGCCGCCTTTGTTTCGTCCTTCTCGGGGTCCCACTGCACGAGAAAAATTTGCGTCCCGTATGACCCCGTCAAGGTCTGCTGGATCATGACTCCATCGTGCACATGGCGCGAGAAACGGAGCCGCTCTAATCAACCGCCGATGCTCGGCATGCCAATAATACAGACACTGAATCCATCACCAGTCCTACCGGGGAATGGAAATCGCAGCGTCGGAGAGCTTGCGCGCACACGGGAAAGCATGATGCCGCAAATCTCTTCATGACGTTAAAGCAGCAGCTACTACTTTAAGACAGCACGAGAAAGTACCCGTTGGGGCCACCGTTAGGGGCCAATTTCTCACTTCCAGCCTGCAACGCCAACAGTGGTCCCTTGGGGGGCATGGCGCGCAGCCTCCCCCACACATCGTGGGCATCTCTTGAGCTGAGAGGAGGGCGCTTCGCTCTCCACCAGAGTAGCTTCCATGCCCATGCCCGATATACGCTGCATCGCTGCCCTGAACAGACGTAAAATACCCGCCGTCTCCAGACGCCGGCGTGAACGCTACAGGTGCTGCCAGGCTGGACCACCAAGCTGTTTGTTGGGTCTTTAGGGTGAAGGACTGCCTGTGACTACGTAGCTTCGATCCGGTACCCAGAGTCCCAGACCGACGTGGTATGGCCGCGCTTGGCGGGTGCTCCGTCGACACAGCATTTACAGTCTTTTGCTCCCCTCGCGATGCCACGAATGTCCGCTTTCTCACTGAAAGAGGTGACAGCCGGATCTGAACATTGACACGGACGCGACTACTATTTGCATTCCGCCTCGACGTTGAGTGGTGACGCCATATATTGAACACGCTCCATTTTCGGTCAAAGCGGCCACATCCGCAGCTTCACACGACACCTTAGAGATCTTCACAAGCATTCCGCGCGCGATCCACGCCACGGATTATTCAAAGCCACCACGAACTCTAAAGGACTAACGCACGCTACGCTGTAAAAGCAAAGAGCAGACGAATGGGCACAGGCGACCATATTCACACCAGCACACTTGCCAGTCTTGCCGCTGGACTCCGCTCCCGCGAATCCATAGCTGAGTAATTGCTGCACTCTGACAGGCTGGAGCTCTGTTCACAAGACAGATACCAGTGCCTCATACAGCCTGGCTTTGACAAAGAACCACACACGTTTCTTGCAAAAGAATCATCGCTGCTACCATTGGCCGACCACTTGCAGCTTGCGCCGCTTAATAGCCCTTTTTTGGCAAATTGTTGCTTTGGGTTGGATGTTGCTGGCACTAGCTGCATGATACATCATACTCTTCTCGGCTGGCTCACTGGCAATGGTCTATAAGATATATTCGGCCTCTTGTGTTGCGTATCGGGTGTGTCCGAGTATCTCTTCTTGTTTGCGGGAGCTTTCATCCTCACATTATGGACTCGTCTGAGATGTTATCGATTATCAACCCTCAGCCGGCGAAGCTGCCTGGACCAGCCCTTCTACATGAGCTTGTTGCCGGTCCTTCAAGCTCACCAGCTTTAGACCATCTCCGAGGGTCAGTTCGAACGTCCTTCACATACGACGAACTACACGCTGTTTCCGATACCATCGCAGTCAAGCTATCGAGTGTTGTCCGGAATCGCGATGCTCCCTTTGTGGTCCCGATCCTGATGAGGCAGTCGCCTATCTTGTACGCTAGTCTTCTGGGTATCCTCAAAGCCGGTGCAGCATTCTGTCCCTTGAATCTCGACGCGCCACCGGAGCGAGTGTCCTTTATCCTCCAGGATGTCTCTGCAGCAGTGGTTCTCGTGGAAGAAGATCTAGCCGCCAGGATGCCGGAAGGGGTAGAGGCAGATATAATGGCAATACAGTGGAAGTCTGACAAGCCCGCTATATCCGAAAATTCACCGAAAGTCGCCACGACGGACCTCGCCTATGTCATGTACACCTCGGGGTCTACAGGGACGCCCAAAGGTGTTGGCTTATCGCACGGCGCCGCCACTCAAGCACTGTTTGCGCATGAACGACATATACCCCTATTCAAGCGATTTCTTCAGTTTGCCGCCCCGACCTTCGATGTCTCGGTCTTTGAAATTTTCTTCCCATTGGCTAGGGGACGCACTTTGGTCAGCGTGGAGCGTGGCCAGTTGCTCGATGACCTAGCAGCCGCCATCAGAGAAACCAATGTTGATGCATGCGAGCTCACACCAACTGTGGCGGGGAGCCTGTTGCGGTCTCGAGATGCCGTGCCTGAACTCAAGCTTTTGCTGACCATTGGTGAAATGCTCACCGAGCCAGTCATCCATGAATTTGGAGGACGCGAGGGGCGAGAGAGCATTCTTTGGGCAATGTATGGCCCGACGGAAGCGACTATTCATTGGTACGTCTATGGCAGCGGATGACAACTTGGTAGTCAGCTAACATGGCTCAGTACTCTTCAACCGGCTATGCAAGCCGCATCGACCGTTCGAAATATTGGGTTTCCACTCGACACCGTCTCTGCATTTGTCATCCAACCAGCGGAATCTGGTGAGGAAGTTTTGAGGATCTTGCCGTTGGGTGAGGTTGGAGAGCTGGCAGTAGGTGGCCATCAGCTGGCCGAGGGCTATCTGGATCGGCCAACACAAACAGCCGCTGCTTTCATCGAAACCCCCTATGGTCGTCTCTACAGGACCGGGGATAAAGCAAGAGTCTTGTCGGACGGCACTCTCGAGTGTCTGGGTCGGTTATCCGAAGGGCAAGTCAAGCTTCGCGGCCAGAGACTGGAGATCAACGAGGTACAGCAAGCCATTCTACGTGTGAAATCGTGTCATGGTGCTGTTGTCGCCGTTCACGAGTCCACATTGGTCGCATTTTGCGCCACGGACCCGGGTGTACTGGAAGACGTCATCCGGGACGAGTGCAAGAAGTGGTTGCCTCAGTTCATGATCCCAGGCGTCTTCGTGATGAGCGACTCTTTCCCCAAGCTCCCGAGTGGAAAGGTGAACAAGAGGAAGCTGCTTGGTGATTACGCGACAAGCCTATCGGCGAACACAAACTCTGGAGAAGAGCATGGCATTCCGGAGTCGTTTATGAGTGCCTTTGCAGATGTCTTGGGCTCACATGTTGAAGCACACTCAATACTTCCAGCAGCAGGTCTGGACTCACTTTCTGCGATTCGCATAGCTTCTTCCTTGGGAGCTATTGGGTATCCAACGCCAGCGGCATCTCTGCTCAAGTGCAAGAGTGTTGCACATGCTTGGCGTCTGGTACAGACATCAGATGGGGGGCTAGAGTCCGTTCCAAAAGACTCTCAGAGAAGCTTGTTCCATCGCTTGGATGATGTACTGGCGCAAAATCCTGATACTGATGTCGCCAAATTTGCGATATCAGATATTCTCCCCTGCTCAGCTTTGCAAACTGCCATGCTAGCCGAGACAGTCGGACGGCCTGGCCTGTACTGGAACGAGCTCGAGCTCGATGTGGCAGACAGTGTCTCCCGAGTGGCAGCAGCTTTCACGAAGATACTAGAACAAACAGCCATACTTCGAGGAATATTCGTCTTGCTAGATGGCAACTTTGTTTGCCTTGTCAAGCAAGATGTTGATGAGGAGCAGATCAAGATTGTTGATTGCCAGTCACACTTTTCACTTAGGCAGACAATCGCCGATCCAACCTTTCAGGTTCAACTCTGTGACAATGATCATGGCGGGACCAGGGTATGCATCCTTGCTCATCATGCCATCTATGATGGCTGGTCTATGGATATCATACTCGCCGACATCAACCGACTTCTCAGTGGCCAGTCTATACCGAAGCGAACCCCCTTTGCTGAGGTTGTCGCCGTGCAGCGATGGCTGGCTTCCTCGTCTGCCGCTGACCGATCAGGCGCATACTGGGCAGCACATTTACAAGGATTGACCAAGGATTCTTTTCCAGTGCTCGTCGATCGCTTAGGAGGCCAGCCTGATCCGATCGTTATCGCAGATCAAGTGGAGATTCCATACTCTGAGGTTCACGCAGTCTCGAAAGCTCTGGGCTGCAGCATGCAAGCCCTATTTCAAGCAGCTCTATACGTCGTGTGGGCCGGTATACTTGGCAGCGCTGATGTTGTCCTTGGCGCGGTGTCCTCAGGCCGGTCCTTGCCAATGGGCGGTATCGAAGAAACCATCGGCCCTTGCATCGCTGCATTGCCTCTGCGCGTCGACTTTGAGAGGTTTCCCGGAACCGAGCAATTGCTACGCCACATTCACTCCTGCAATCGGGCCATGCTTGAGCATTCGATTGTCCCACTGGGCGAAATCAGGAAGATGATGGGTTTGCGCGCCAGTCAAACGGTCTACGATCTCCTATTCGTATACCAGCAGTCTTCGGAATCCGAGAGCAAGCGACGCAGTCTACTAAATGAAACTCGGCGCTTGGATCGACTGGAAACCCCATTCCTGTTCGAGGTTGAGCCGAACGACACGTCCTTCTCGATTCAGATCACATATCATCCAGACTGTGCTCGAGTTGACATGATGAGAATGCTTTTACAGCAATTCAACCTGGCCTTTGGGCACCTTGTTGAGCAACCACACTGCACACTGGCTGATATGCGTCGGGCACTGAACCCAGTACCGGCCCTGTATAATATTTCGCCAGTCCCGCTTGAAGGCACGTTGGACTTGGCAGCCATGTTTGAGCAAGTTGTTGAAAAAAGCTCCGATAGGGATGCTCTTTCCTTCACTGAGCCAGGGCACGAGTCTCCATTTGCCAAGACGACAGTGACTTATCAAGAGTTGAACGTACTGAGCAACAGAATTGCGCATTTTCTGCTCAGTCAAGGCGTTGGTGCCAATCAAATCGTTGGTGTCATTCTTGAAAAGTCTATATTCCTCTATGCAACTATCCTGGCCGTCCTCAAGACTGGCTGTGCATACCTGCCTTTGCTACCATCGACTCCAGCTGATCGGGTGGAAGACATACTGCGCCTGGCAAAAGTGCGGCACTGCGCGGTGGACACGGCCTCTGTCCGATTGTTTGGACATTTGGGAGAAGCTCGACTCGTTGACGTGGAGCGCGCGCCTCTGGACGACTTTCAATCCTGTAACCTGGGCATTCCACATGACCGCGACCGCCTGGCGTATGTCATCTTCACTTCAGGTACTACCGGAACACCCAAGGGAGTGGCAGTAACCCACGGTAACATCGTGAGCAACGTCGACTATCTCTCTGGGGTATACCCAGTCCAGCGAGGAGTTCAATCAAACTTTCTCCAGGCATGCTCTCAGGCTTTCGATGTTTCGGTGTTTGAGATCTTCTTTGCTTGGAAAACTGGCATGTGCCTCTGCACCAGCGTCAATGACACGCTGTTTGCCGATCTCGCACTAATGATCAATGAGCTTTCCATTACGCATCTCAGCTTGACACCGACTGTAGCTTCTCTCATCAGTCGTGAAACATGCCCAGGTGTGGAGTTCCTAGTCACCGCGGGAGAGCCCTTGACACGCAGTGTGTTGGAGCAATGGGGTGATATACTTTGGCAAGGGTATGGCCCGTCAGAGACGACCAACATCTGCAGCGTCAAACAGATGCAAACCGACATGGTGGTGGACCATCTCGGATGGGTATTCCCAAACACTTCCGTCATGGTGATGGCCATAGGGAGCCTTGAGCCCGTGCCAGTCGGATGGGTTGGTGAATTCTGCTATGGCGGCGACCAAGTGGCACAGGGCTACCTTAACATGCCAGAACTCACGGCAGAGAAATTCCTCCAAGATTCCCGCTTCGGACGGATATATCGCTCAGGGGACATGGGCCGTATGCTCCCTGACGGCTCGCTGGTCATACTAGGCCGCATTGACGATCAGCTCAAGTTGCGTGGGCAGCGCATCGAAGCGGCCGAGATCAACAACATCATCGTGTCCACGCCCTGGGCATCATCTGCGATTGTCATATTAGGGAGAAGATCTCCGGACATGCCAGAACAATTGGTCGCTTTCTACGTGCCAGCTGAGCATGTCAGTGGCGATGGACTGTTGGATGTCGATCACGAGGCCAGTGCGGGTCTATACAGTCTCATGCAGTCCAAGCTGCCTTCTTACATGGTCCCTTCTTACCTGATTCCTCTCGCCCGCATTCCCATGACGAGGAGCGGCAAAATAAACAAAAAGCATCTTCAAGTTTGGTTCCAGGATTTGCCATCAAGGTATCTGGAGGCTGCTGTGCCACAAGCGACCCTGACTGAAGACGGAAGCAAGTGGTCCACGATGGAATCGGATCTTCATACCGCCCTCATACAGTCATTGGAGATCTCTGCAACCGAAGCCAACCGATGGACACCTTTTGCCAACCTAGGCATCGATTCCGTATCTGCCATTCGTCTCGCACGCGACTTGAGCATTTCGCTGAATTGCAGAGTGGCAGTTTCGTCCATCATCCGAAACCCCAGCATTGCGCAGCTTGCGCGTCATCTCGGTGAACAAGATTTCGAAAAGGCTGTGGTAGTTGGCCAGAAGACGTTGCTGCCTCAATCTTGCGTAGAGAAACTGCGGCATTCATTCCTCTCTCAAGACAAGGCAGTAGCTTCCATTCTGCCATGTACGCCTCTGCAAGCAGCCTTGTTATCGCGGGGTGGTCGCAACTACTACAACAAGGTCCTCTTGCGGCTCAAGATTGACGCCTCGAGAATGCAGACATTCTGGAACTGCATGAGTGAAAGGCACGAAATTCTCAGAACTTGCTTCGCCACGACAGAGGACGCGGATCACTCCATCGCCCAAGTGGTTCTTCGAGAATGGAGCATTCCCTGGCAGCAATTCGATGCAACGACTCCTTCATTCGAGAAAATCATTCAGTCACATTTGGAGCGACTGCCGGACCCGGTCAATGCCATGACACCACCTGTTTCTTTAGCTTTGATTCGGCGTGGCACATCATCGTTTCTATCGTTCATATGCCATCATTCTCTTTATGATGGCGTCGCCATTGATATTCTATGGCGCGAAGTCGAGTCACTCGCTGCGGGCGAACAACTGCTACCAGCAGTACCTTACGAACCTCTTCTACAAGAGATGGCCAACCTGCCTGCCAATACTGAAGCATTTTGGAAGAAACACTTCCACGATTTTGTCCCCTCATATGCCTTTCCCTCCACTGCAGGCGAGACCACAGACCAGGCATTGGTTACTAAATCTGTACGTACGTCACTGGAAACACTCAACCATCGCTTGAAAGGTCTTGGGGTGTCTATGCTTGCGGCATGCCAGGCGGCATGGGCTGTGACTCTCTCCATATCATACAGATCCACAGATATATGCTTTGGTAACGTCAACAGTGGCCGAACTGCCGATGTCGACGGCATTGAAAGACTGGTCGCGCCCTCTTTCAACACCATTCCGCTGCGAGTGGACTTATCAACGGTCTCGCACGGCCAGTCGCTCCTTGAATATTTCCACCAACTCAGTTCTGATGTGTTCCCTTATCAGTTCACTCCACTTCGTCTTGTACAGAAGATCGTTGGTTGCCAGGGCGTCGGCCTGTTCGAGACGTTGCTCCTCCTTCAGCAACCCCTTCACCCTATGGACGATCGCGTCTGGATCCTTGAGGAAGACAAGGGCACTATGGATTTGCCAGTGGTCTGCGAAATAGTCCCTTGTCCGTCCTTGGATTCACTGGTCGTTGATTTACACTACGACATGAACTTTATTGATCCTAGTGTTGCATGCGCTCTCGCGGGTACATTTGTTTTTGCACTCGAGTCACTGCTGGAGACTCCGTACGCTACATTGACAGGCAAAGAAAAAATACCCGGCGCATTCCGGTTTGAGCTCGAGAAACTGCGGCCCAGGCGCGACAAAGGCCCCGTCATCCGAGGTCACCTAAGCTCAGGGGAATGGTCAGTGGACGAGATTACGATTCGCAAAGCTGTAGCGGAGCTGTCCAGACAGCCTCTCGAAAAGGTTGCACGCAATACGACAATTTTTCAGCTGGGACTTGACAGCATCAACGCCGTGCAAATTGCGTCCAAACTAAGGCTTGAAGGCCTCCATGTCTCATCCTCTCAAGTCCTGGAGTACCCTACTTGCGCAGCACTCGCCGAAAACCTCAAGAAGGGCTCACAAATCAAGGCGCCCTCGTTGGCCTACAATCTACGTGTCTTTCCCGGGGACGTGGCTGACGAAGTTGGTTCGAAAATCGCCACTTCAGAGATAGAAGCTATTCTCCCATGCTCTCCGATGCAGTGTGCCTTGCATACAGCTTTTCTCCAGACGCGAGGTCATCATTATTTCAACAGCATGACATTCAAGGTCAACAGCTCCATTGGAATCATCACTTTTACGGAGGCTTGGAAATTAATGTGTCGTCAACATCCGATGCTGCGTACGGCGCTCGTCCCGGTCTCTCACCCTGACACCGCATATGCCATGGCTAGACACGCTCCCATGTATGACTTGCCAATGACAATACTCAACCACGGCGAGCAAGTATCAGAGCTAGTGGGGGATCTCAGAGCTAGCTTGCTGGCGCATCCTCAACTGCCCCCTTGGCATGTCTTTGCACACGATGGCGAGAACGGTATCACAATGACGCTTCTCATCCACCATGCCCTATACGATGCCCAATCTCTGGATGAGATTTTGGTTAGTCTAGGCAAGATTTTGCAAGGGGAGGCTCACGAACTCAACATCGCACCAGTCGAGCCGGGTCTGCAGGTGATCATGTCACGACACATAGCGGACCAAACTGAATCACGGCTCTTCTGGGAGTCAAAAGCTACAGATGTGGTGATCAATAACTTTCCGATAATGACGCCTCTTCGCGAGGCTGCAACGTCCCTTCGGTCTGAAGCCTCAACCTTGTCGCTCTCGTTTTCGCATCTGCGAGATGCAGCAATGGACGTCGGTGTTACCGTTCACGCAGCCATAAATGCGGCGTGGGCAAGAGTTCTCGCCTCGTATCTTGGAGAAGAAGCCGTTGTATTTGGGTCGACTATCTCAGAGAGGACGTCTGAAGCTACCAAGTGCACGCCGATCCCCTGCATCACGACGCTTCCTGTCCTCGCAAGGGCCACGCCTTCGAACCTGGGTCTCCTAAAGAATATGATGGAGTTCACGACCCAAGTTCGCAAGCATCAACCAGCGTCTTTGAGCTCTGTCCAAAAGTGGTTGGGTCATCCTGCCACTCCCATATTCGACACTCTTGTGTCTTATCGGAAGAGAGATGAACAAGAATTTTCCCGGCCTTTTGAACTCCTCTCTGACAACGCCACACTTGACTACAAAGTCTCGATGGAAATTGAGGCGGGACCTGATGACTGTGTGAGGCTCACGACCACATTTATGCCGCACATTCTCCCAACTGAGCAAGGTCGCATGCTCTTGGATCAATTTGATGCGGTCCTGTCCCATCTTGTACTTCACCCCGGAGAGACGGAAGATGAGTTGCATCGCCTCACCCCGAAGCTGTTTTCCCGGCTCCCTCCAAAACTCCCCGTCATGCCCACAACAGTTCAATACCTGCACCAGCTGGTCGAAGAAAAGGCGCGAACTAATCCTGATTCAACTGCGCTCGAGTTCATCGACTCGTTGCATCAAGGAACCATGGAGAAACGCATCTGGACTTACCGCCAGCTGAATGAGCGTGGCAACCAGGTTGCGAACATGCTGAGTACCAAGGCACCTGTGGGGAGCATTGTGGCAGTTCACTTTGACAAGTGCCCAGAGGCATATTTCAGTATCCTTGGTATACTGAAGGCAGGCTGTTCTTTTGTGGCTTTGGATCCCACAGCTCCCGCCAGCCGAAAATCTTTCATCTTGGAAGACTCCAAGGCCCCTTGCGTTTTGACGACAGCCGAAAGCACATTCAGCGGCACCACAACAGAAGTCGTACGCACCAGTATGTCTGTCTTGGATGAATTTTCTACAGAATCGCCTGTGCTTGATATCCTATCTCCCGATGCAACATGCTACTGTCTATACACCTCCGGAACCACGGGAACCCCCAAGGGCTGTGAGATCACGCACGAGAACGCCGTACAGGCAATGATGGCTTTCCAAGATCTGTTTAGCGGCCACTGGCAAGCTGATTCACGCTGGCTACAGTTCGCGTCTTTGCACTTTGACGTCTCAGTTCTCGAGCAGTACTGGACTTGGTCAGTTGGAATCACTCTTGTTGCTGCACCCAAAGACATAATCCTAGACGACTTGCCGGGTTCTATCAACAAGCTCGGCATCACCCACATTGATCTCACTCCAAGTCTGGCCAGACTCACGCATCCCTCCGAAGTACCTTCCTTGTGCAAAGGCGTGTTCATCACTGGCGGTGAGTCCTTGAAACAGGAGATCCTGGACGTTTGGGGGCCAAAGGCTGTGATATACAACGCGTACGGTCCAACGGAAGCAACGATCGGTGTCACCATGTATCAGAGAGTGCCCGCCAACGGTCGCCCGAGCAACATTGGCAAGCAATTCCCCAATGTCGGATCCTACGTGTTCAAGCTGGACACTGAGGTTCCGGTGTTGCGCGGTGGAGTTGGTGAGCTTTGCGTATCAGGCAAACTTGTTGGCAAGGGCTATCTCAACAGACCGGACTTGACTGCGGAACGCTTTCCCACGCTACAAAACTTTTCTGAGAAGATCTATCGCACCGGCGATCTCGTGCGGGTTTTGCATGATGGCTGTTTCGAATTCCTTGGAAGAGCAGACGACCAAGTCAAGCTACGAGGACAACGACTTGAAATTGGCGAGATCAACCACGCCATCAGGGGTGTTTCCGAGATCCAGGATGCTGCAACAGTCGTTGCCACTCAGGGCCCGTCAGAAAAGAGCGTTCTAGTTGCCTTCATCGTGTCTTCCACAGCCAACAACAAAGGGAACCTGGAAGTCGTGCCGGACATTGAAGGCCTTGGCCTCAAAGCCAAGGAGGCTTGCCGTACCAAGCTACCGGGGTACATGGTGCCAACGTACTTTCTTCAGCTGCCCTTTATTCCATTGTCTGTCAACAATAAGGCCGAAGCCAAGGATTTGAGGAGGTTATTTGCCAATCTGTCGCACGCGCAGCTTTCCGCGTTGATAGCAACACCGCGTTCCAGCAGGAGCACAGTAAATACATCATCTCTGGCGAAGCTCACTAAGGCATTGTCTACGTACAGTGGCCTCAAGCAGGATGACGTGACCGAGGATACGAGCATATTCGATCTTGGTGTGGACTCGATCACTGTGCTACGACTTGCGTCGTACCTCAAAGAACAGGGGTTTGATGCAGCAACGCCAACGGCCTTGCTGAGAAATCCCGTGATCAACGACCTAGCCTCAGCCCTTTGCCAGAAGATATCACACTCACAAGAAGTGGGGATCAAGGAGGCCGAACAACTCATGGCCGCGTGCAAGCATCGCTACTTGCCGTCTGCCTGCCGGACTTTCCACATTCAGCCGGAGGATATCGAGTACATTGCACCCTGTTCACCGCTCCAGGGGGGGATCGTCTCGAGATCCCTTGCCTCTGCAGAAGGGCATGCTTACTTCAACACATTTGAGCTCAAGCTTTCGCCCCACCTCGGCGAAGACAAGCTCCGCCATGCTTGGGATAGCCTAGTCTCAGAGCTGGCTATCCTCCGGACTTGTTTTCTAGCGACACCGTCCGGCCCCATCCAAGTCGCGCTCAAAGCGGTGCAGTTACCCTGGGAGCATGTCGAACTGCCTACTGAAGAAGAGACCCAACATGCACTGACATCGATGCGCAAGAACTGGCTGAGCACCAATGGCCGCAACGTTTCCGAGCCTTTGCAGGTCTACTTTGTTGTCAGTGGAGGGAAAACTAGTCTCTTTGTCAACATTTTCCACGGCATCTACGATGGCATGAGCTTTGATCTCATGCTTTCTCGCCTCGCTGCCAAGGTCGACGGTAGGGGGGCTCCAGACGGGCCCACGTTCATTGAAGCACTCACACATGGGCCACTTCAGAATTTTACGTCTAGCGAAAGCTTTTGGCAGCAGCACTTGAAGGATTGGATGCCGCTCGTCATGACCGGCCTGGGGGGTGTCGACAGTTCCCATCCAGTGGCTAGTAGCAAGACCGTACCTCAAGGCCCGATTGATCTATTCCGTCGCTCGGAAAACGCCACATTGCAGACTGTACTATTAGGTTTGTGGTCTTCTGTGCTACAGAGGTATCACTCGGGTGTGGCCGCTGTTGGTGTGATCACAGCGGGCAGATCGGTTGACCTTCCGGGAATCGAAAACACGATCGGCCCCCTATTCAACACGCTGCCCTTTTTTCACAAGTTTCGGAGACAAGATACATGGGCTTCGCTCATTCGATCCGCACATGACTTTGGGCTGTCAATCCTAGACTGTCAGCATGTGTCGCTTCAACGCATTCAGAAGTGGTGCTCAGGAGGACGACCGCTGTTCAACACGCTTTTTGCGCTTCAAATGGAGCAGTCAGAAGATTATGGCGTATGGAAGCTCGTTGATGGCGAGTTGAATCCTGACTACCCCCTTGCCTTCGAGGCAACCATGATGAAGGACGGCAACTTGAGGTTGCAGCTGGTGGCGCAAGGGCACGTGGCGACTGTTGCGGTCTTGGATGAGATGCTGGATGCTTTCAACGATTCTTTGCACCAGGCTATGAAGGATAGCTCCCAGCCTGTGCCATTTGGAGCGGGCAACGATGATCTATCATCTTCCGGCAGGACAGAATCCTCGAACGTCGGCGACGAGCCGCCATTAGCGTTCACATGGACAGGAATAGCGGAAACGATACGATCAGAAATGTGTACTCTCTCTGGGGCTTCCGAAAAGGACATCCGCGGGAACTCGACCATACTTGAGCTAGGCTTGGACAGTATTGATGTCATGAAGCTATCCGCGGCCCTGCGTCGATGTGGCGTTAAACTCGCCGCGTCTCAGATTATGCGGCTTCAGTCCGTCTCCAACATTGTCTCGTTGGCTGAAGAAACTCCCATGTCTCCTTCCCAGACCGACAACGCCACCACCAACTTCGACGTTATCCGCCAGAGGTTACGTGAGAATCTGACACGCAGTACGATCATTGACATGACAGACGTGGAAGATGTCTTGCCCGCGACGCCCTTACAGGAGTCCATGGTAACGGCAATGGTGGAATCCGACTTTCAATGGTACTTCAATCATGATCTGCTTCAACTCAGCGAGGATACCGACGTGGAGAGGCTCAAGAAGGCTTGGACGCAAGTAGTCGAGGCTCATCCGATATTGCGCGCAGGATTCTATCCTGTTGAGGATGATTCGCTGGACAACGCATTCTACCAGGTCATTCATACGAAAAATAATCCCTGGGTTGAATGTCTTGTCGCAGAGGGTCTTGACGAAGCTGACAGAGTCATGGAGCGTTGCAGGCTGAGAGCAAAGGATGGAAAGGGACAGACAGCGTTGCTGCAGTTGTCACTGATGTCGGTTGGTTCCCAAAGATTTGTCGTCCTTTCTATGGCGCACGCTCTCTACGACGGGTGGTCACAGGGCTTGCTCTACCGGGAGCTTCAGAATGCCTATAACGGTCAGCTACTTCAAGCAAGGTCGCCTGATGTCTTCTTGGGTCGACTGCTCGAGGCCTCAAGCGCACAATCACAGGAGTTCTGGTCCGATTACCTCCGGGGATCAAAGCCAACCCATCTCAGTGTCTCGCTACAAACAGAGCCATCTGCCACGCCGCGCTTTTCGGAAGCCACTTCAGACGTGAGTTTGGACACGGTCAAGGCGTTCTGCAAAGACCTCGGCATCACCATGCAGACACTTTGCCAGGCCAGCTGGGCGCTCATTCTTGCGCATTATACGAAACAGCTAGACATTGTCTTTGGCGTCATCATGTCCGGACGTGACTTTGAGGGCGCCGAAGAGCTCATGTTCCCGACTATGAACACTGTAGCGATGCGGTACATCCTGCACGGGACGGCCAGAAGCTTCCTGCAGTATGTCGAGGAGAGTATGAACGACGTTCGTCAGCATCAGAGCTACCCATTGCGTAAAGCACTCACGGCCGCCCGAGCACCGATGGGAGGGTTTTTCAATACCTTGTTTATGCTACAAAAGAGCGCAGAGACCGAATCCAGCACGCTCGTCCATTCCGTTCGAGGCGTGTCTGCGGTCGATTACCCGGTCTGCGTGGAGGCTGAAGCCGAGCAAGGACAAATATCCTGGCGCATCGCCGTTCAGCCTGGCTTCGCCCCGCTAGAGCCACCTTCGAATCTACTCAGACAACTGGACGGAGTTCTAAGTTTCTTTATCAAGTCTCCGGGTTCAGATCTGCTTTCCTTCACAGCGGCAGGGATCTCCTTGGGTGGTCTGCCTAGCTTTGCAATCAAAGAGGATGCGGATAGCGAGGACGAGTCAAAGATTGCCACGCCACCGACGGGTGAGGAGGACTGGAGCGGCATCGCCAACACGATCCGCGGCGTTCTCAGTCAAGCCTCTGGTGTAGACGAGATGAGCATCCAGATGACTGATACGCTCTACCATCTGGGCCTGGACTCCATCAGCTCTCTCAGGGTCTCGAGACTCCTGAGACAGCAGGATCTTGACTTGCGCCCTCGCGACCTGATACGGGCCGAGAGCATTGCCCATCTGGTGGAGATGGCGACCGCAAACCAGTCTGACAGCGAAGGGTCACAAGATCAACAAGCAACTGTGACATGGCAACCACCGCCATCACTGGATGTCGATGGCCTGCTCCTCCACCACAATCTGCAGTACAGTGACGTGGAGGCTATCCTGCCAGCATTGCCAATGCAGGTATTTGTACTGGGAACCTGGCAGAACACCAATGGCGATGTCTTTTATCCGACCTTTACGTACGAGCTGGACAGCTCGTGCAGCAAAGAGGAGATGGTGGCCGCGTGGGGGCTCGTCACAGCATCGACACCTATCCTCCGCACCCGCTTCATGGCAACAGGTGACAGACAGCTGCCGCTGTTGCAGGTGGTGCTCAAGTCGGAAGCGTCAGACTTGGTCCACTTGCAGCCAGGCGAGAGAACCGAGGCTGGCAGATGGCGCCTCCGTCTCCAGGTGCATCATGCTCTCTACGACGGTGTCAGTCTTCCGCTACTGATGCAGCGCCTCCTCCACGCGCTCGTATCAGGATCTCTCCCCAACAGCCCCCTCGATCTATGGAACAGATATACCACCAATCCCTACCTTCCGTCATCCGTCAGTGCCAGAAAGGCCTTTTGGACGTCGTACCTCTGGGGCGTGGAGCCGTACTCGGGGGCACGGAAGGGTTACCCCATTCGTCCTCGCATGTCATTTATAGCGCGATCGGCAGTCCGTGACACCTCTCTGCTCCAACGGCATGCTGCCGCCAGGGGCGTCGGTGTGCAGTCCCTCTTCCTGGCTGCCTATGCCAAGGTCCTCCTCGCCCGAGGTCATGAGGGCGGCGGCGACGAGGTGGTGTTTGGCGTGTATCTGGCCAACCGCCAAGAGGATACATCCCTGGACGGAAGTTTCCCGCGGCTGAATCTCGTGCCGCTGCGTGTCAAGGCCACCGGGACACTGGAGAGCGTTGCGAGCCGTGTGCAGAGGGATCTCCGCCTGATCATGAGCCAAGGACGTGCAGATGTCGGTCTGTGGGAGGTGGAGGCCTGGACGGGCGTCAAGCTCACGTCGTTTGTGAACTTTCTCTCTTTACCCGATGGTGATGAGGAGGAGGATGGTCCTTTCACACACGCCATGCGCGTACGGGTTGTCGAAGGTGGTGCTGCTAGTGAGGAGGAGCTCACCGCCCACGACACGTCGTCAGTTGGTGATGTCGTTGTGAGGGACGTTTTCCCGGTACGTGTTCGCGGTACTGTTATGCCTTGTTTCTATGAGCACGACTAACGCATACAGCCTGCTGTGGATATCGAAGCTTCACTCCGAGACAAAAGCCTTGACATTGGTATTTTTGGCCTTGGGGATGGGGATGGTGATGCCCAGAGCTTGGTATCTGAGCTTGGCCATGCATTGGACGTCTAGGCGTATATATCTGCATACCTTTTTCATTGTGTGTATTGACAGAGATTTTCTATCGACGTACGACTACTGTCGATTCATGTCCATATTTCAAAGCATCGTGTGCTCTCCAGAAACGCCAACCGTGCCGTCTATATAATCACAAAACGTGCGAATGTGCACATGTGTATGCGTGTGTGCGTGCATGCAAGCTCTTTCCCCGTGGTGTCCTCATAGTCTCTCCCCCACGTGATGTATTCATGCTTCCCCCGAAATGTGCCCATGCCGTCGTTTCCTCAGCTCAGACCGAGTACCCCATCATGGACCGATCTGGGAAGAGAATAATGTTCGATAACCGTACCACCTCGGCTTCCGCGGCTGAACTTGAGCTCGAAACGACGCTCTTCACCTCCTCCTCGCTCTTGATCCCGTCCCCATTCACCTTGGCCTCCTCGCTGTCCTCCTTTCCATTCGTCTTCGGTGGCGGTGTGGTCGAGCGTGTGGCAGCCGACTCCCACGGCGCCAGACCCATGGCTTGCAGACCAGCCGGTCCACCAACCTCGGCAATGACCTCAGCGCCCGGCCGCGTCTTTGCGTCCTCCACGATGCTGCCCCGCCCGGAGGAGTCAAAGTCGGGTCCCGGGTGACCCCTCTGGAACGCCTTGCGCTGCCGCGCGAGGTAGAGCGCGTTGGTCTGTGTCAGGGGTGCCGCGGCAATGTAGAGCATCATACTCACGCTCTCCGGGTGCGGTGTCTGCAGACCCGGGTTGTTGGAGGAGATGTGGTAGGGCAGGTCCGGGTGCCAGAAGATGTAGTCACCCGGCTGGAGTGTCGGCAGGGTGATCATGCTGCTGCGCAGGTGCAGGTGCGGGTGCCACTTTTCGGTGATGCGCTGCGCGTGGCCCGGCACGGCGCCGTGGATGATGGTGTCCGGGTCGCGCTCGAGCTTCCAGTTCTCGGGGGCGAGGTAGGCGTCCCACTCAGGACCGCTCCGTGCGGCGGGCGCGGGTGTCTGGGGCGAGAAGAAGGGGCGGAGCAGGTAGTAGGCGGTCGCGAGCTGGGGACTGGGCATGAGGCGGACCATGCCGGGCTCGATGGTGCTGAGGGCCAGGACACCCTGGAACATGCGGAAGATGGTGCAGGCGCCATAGCCGTTGTAGAGGTCCATTGTCGAGGATACGCGCGAGGCGCACTCCCAGGGGTCGTAGGATTCCCAGCTGCCCTGGAAGACGGAGCGGTAGGTACCGGCGTGGCCGTAGCCGTCGGGCTCCCAGCGCTCGAGCGAGCCGTTGTCGACCTGGGCGATGATGCCGGCGGAGGACTGGAGGGCGTTGATCCAGTCGTCGGCGCTCTGGGGCTCGTCGGCGACGGGGATGCTGTCCACCTTGCCCTGGTCGGTGCGCGGCTCGGCGCCGTGGACGCGGATGCGGTCGACGTAGGTGATGGGCAGGCGGGTGGCGAGGCGGTCGTCCGGGGTCGTCTCCCAGAGGCCCATCATGAAGCGCTGGGTGCGGAGGACGTGCGGGTGGGCGCGGGCGCGGACCTGGGCGGGCGTCCAGAAGTAGTCGTAGCAGGTGGGATCCTGCTTCTGGGCCTTGAGGTTGGAGCTGCGCTTGGTGTCGAGGTAGTCCATGGTCTCGGCGACCATGGACTCGGCGTCGCGGCCGGGCAGGGCCTTGCGGACGACGCCGACGCCGTACCGCCTGAGGTCGCGCCCGAAGCGCGCCGTCTGCGTGGGGTCCTCCATGTCGGCATACTCGATGCTGGGTATGAGGTGGGCGCCGAGGTCCTCAATGTGGTCCGTCTCGGCCTGGAGGGCCTTGATGAGGCGGCGGAATGAGGCCTCGATGGCCTCCTCGTGGCCTGCTATGAGCGCCCTTTTGATCTTGGCGAAGCGCGAGGGCAGGGGGACGGGATCGGGGCCCCAGAAGGTGAGGAGAGGGCTCTCGTCAATGGCCATGTCGCTCGCGCCGCGGATGTGGCCTGGCTTGGGCGGCGCTCTGGAGGCGGCGGGGAGGCCAGGGTCGAGGGTCGAGAGCGTGGTGGCCGAGCTGGCGCTGGTGGTGCGGGAGAAGTAGCCCTGTGCGTCCTCGTCCTCGTCGCGGATGGTCGAGGCGGTGTCGGGCGGCGTCGGACTTGCCGATGAGGGCGTCGCGAGGTCGTCCTTTGTCGTGATTGTGGGAGCGGCAACAGCAGAGGCAGCAGCATAAGGAGGACATGGACGTGGAGGTGCAGCAGAGGCGGCGGATGTGGTGAGAGGGGATGTGGACGTGGACGTGGGCGTGGGCGTGGACGTGGGCGTGGCGTGGGAGGGCGCGGGGCGAGGGACCCCGGATTTGCTCTTGCCCTTGGTGGTGGTGGTGCTGCTGCTGCTGCTGCTGTTGTTGGTGCTGTTGGTGGTGAGGGGAGCCCCCGTAGTGGTGGCCCTGGCCGTGGTGGTGGTGGTGGTGGTGGTGTTGGTCCCCTCGTCAGTGCCTGCAAAGGCAGCAGAGCCGCTGTAGGTGCCCGTAGTTCCAGTGGTCCCACCGCCTCCGTGTCCCCTCTGCGTTCTCACCCTGCGCGCACCTGACGCCAACAACCCCTGGTTATCTCGACGGACGTTCGTCGTGTGGGCCGACGACGGTCTCCATTGCTGTCCTCTCTTCCGCTCGCGCTCCTCCGAAGGACCGGCCAGGGCCCGCGCGCGTTCGAGGATGGAGCCTTGGGGCATGGACGTGGGTGGCTCATCGTCCTCCTCTCGTGGCCGTTTAGGGAGAGTCATGACTCCGACAGCGACCACCATGAGCAGTGCAAAAGGTACTTGGGAGCAAGTCGGCAAAAGATAGAAGAAAAAAAAGAAAAAAGACAAGCCGCCGAATGGCTCGGTCTCAGCTTGCGGTAGGTGAACGAACGAAAAGGCCAATGGCAGAGGGCGCTGTCCGCGCACGACGTGATCCAGTCGCCTTCCTGTGTCCGACTGGGGTGTGATGTGTCTCGTTGTTGTCTGTATTGATCGTGGGTGCTTGCTTTCGTTGAGTAAAGATTCGTCAAGGCAACGTGATGTGTACTCTAAGAAAACAGCCCCTTGACAGATGCCTGCCGCGTGCAAAATTGCGAGAGACTTTTACAAACGGGAAATAGAGGTACAGACGGACCTTTAGAGGATCGGGCGAGAGCAGGCGAGCAAGCAGTAAGTAGGTATTGCCGACGGGGGCAAAGATTGCATGCACCAGATTAGGCCCAGGAGAACGGAATGGCCTGGCCTGGCCTGTCATCTATACGCACGTCCCGGACCGAAGCCCAGATAGACGAGATGGTCTCTCCCTACTCGCTCCAGTCGCCTGGCCGGGTGGGAAGGCCATGTCCATCCGGGGCCACCAGACGCGATGTCTCTCTCTCAGGACTTCCTCTCGCTTGATAAAGCCATTCAGCCGGCGCCTGCAATGGGGCAGCTGGAGCCAGGCGTGGGGTGAGGCATCGTGGGTGGATGGATGGACGGATCGAGTGAGCGTGTGTGGAAGAAGGGGATGGACGTTGTTGGGCGAGAGCCACAAGCAGAGAACTTGTCGGCCCTGCACTCCGGCCCTGTGGACCCTTCCATTCGGGGCCTCGCGCTCCGCCCCGAAGTCCCGGGGCCCATCCACTTGTGACCTTGCATGCAAGATGATTGGCGGGTTCCCCATGGACGCTGGGTGCTGGACGCTGGGTCGGACCGCCAACGCCTGTCTGAGGCCGATGCGCCTACCCGGCAGCGTGCTTCGATCGTGCTGCTAGCCGGGACGACGGCCATATTGCTGCATGTTACAGATGTCGTTATCATCGAGCATCATGTTTGATCTGTATTTATCAGCTGTGCTTACATTTTAGCCGCCGATAGGCGAACCAGAGCCATGTGTATGTGTATCATGTGCGTTCGCTGGACTAGAACGCCTAAAACTCCGGAACACCATGGACAACATCGAACATCTAGACCAGGTTTGACCTTTTACGCTACATGGCAGACCAAGCAACGACGTGATAATGATTGAACTTTAGAGACACCTCAGGGGAAAGCCGGGCAGACCGCAACTGACGGCCACAACCTCGCGCCAGGCAGGGTGAATACAACGTTGCACGCATGCTTGCATAGACATAATCTTCTTGGCACCAGACAAATACAAACACCATTCAAGCAAGTACTATGTATATCGATTGCGACCTGTAGATCGGGAGATTAGCAGCCGGCACAAGAACCGACGTGATGCAATCCACCACCCGGCGTCATGCTGAAGCACTGAACGGACATCAATCATCGATCAGCACCGTGATCGTCCTCACATACAGGCACAAGCACAGCTGCTCCTCGCCCGGGCTTAGCGCGCCGCAGATCCCCGGTCCGAACACGCGGGTATCCGCCTGGCTCTCATGTCCGACGCATGCACGTCACTGCGAGCCACGCAGATCGCCACCACTCTCTCGTCAACAGCAGACTCTTCATCTCCTTCACTCACGAAAAAGGCCTCGTACAGTTCATATCATGTCATTTCATTCTATGGATATCCCGGGTGTGACTCTTAAAAGTACAAGCATTCATTCGCCATGAGAGAGAGCGCCAAATAAAAGGGAAAAAAGAAAAGGAAACGCCAATCCGGCTTGCGACGGCCAGCGGAGCTCGCTTACAGCCTGGGCTTGGTGTCGGGCTTCCAGCCCTCCTCCATGGCGATGAGCTCGGCCGCGCGCTCGCCAATGGCCAGCACGGTCACCATGGGGTTGATGCTGGGCATGTCGGGGAAGACGCCGGCGTCGGCGATGCGCAGGCCGCCAATGCCCCGGACCTTGAGCTTGGGGTCGACGACGGCCGCGTCGTCGTTGGCGGCGCCCATCTTGGTCGTGCCGGCCGGGTGGTAGACGGTGTGCGCGACGCGGCGGGCGTACTCGCTAATCTCCTCGTCCGTCTGCACCTTGGGGCCCGGCGCCACCTCCTTGTCGAGCCAGTCGGCAAAGGGGGCCTGCTGCGCAATCTTGCGCGCGGCCTTGATGCCGGCCACAAACGTCGCCGCGTCGTAGCCCTCGGGGTCGGTGAAGTAGCGGAAGTCGAGCGCCGGCTTGACGGCCGGGTCGTTGGACGTGAGGTAGATGCGCCCGCGCGACCGGGGGCGGGGGATGTTGGGCGTCATGCAAAAGGCGTAGCGCTGCTTGACCTCGGGGTAGCCGAGACGGCCCGTGTTGAGGGTGAAGGGGATCTGGTAGCAGTGCATCATAATGTCGGCGGCCTCGCCATCGTTGCCGGCCGCGTCCTTGATCTCGCGGCGCAGGAAGACGCCCGCGTCCGAGTCCATGGTCGTCTGGTTCTCGGGCACCGGCTTGTTGAGCTGCCACATGATGATGGTCTCGGGGTGGTCCAGCAGGTTCTCACCCACGCCGGGCAGGTCCTTGACGACGGGGATGCCGAGCGCCTCGAGCTGCTTGCGGGGGCCGATGCCCGAGTGGAGCAGCAGGCGGGGCGTGTCGACGGCGCCGGCGCTGAGGATGATCTCCTTCTTGGCCGAGAGGTGCAGCTTCTGGCCCGACTTGAGCGTCACGTCGATGCCCGAGGCCACGTCGTTCTCGACATGCAGCTTGGAGACGTGCGCCTCGGTGAGGACGGTCAGGTTGGGTCGACGCTCCTCGCCCTTGAGGATGGGGTGGATGTAGGCGACCGACGCGCTGCTGCGGTGGCCGTTGTCCGGGTTGTACGAGACGGAGAAGAAGCCGACGCCCTGGTTGAGCTGGCCCTTGTCCGCAATCTGCTTGTTGAAGTCGGGGATGACGGGGATGCTCAGGGCCTCGGACGTGGACAGCACCCAGTCCTTGCAGAGCTGGTTGCGGTGGCGCGCGTGCACCGGCTGGATGGTGTTGCGCAGGTTGTCCACGAGGCGCATCAGCGTCTCAAAGTCCCAGCCCTCGCACCCGTTGGCGACCCAGCGGTCGAGGTCGTGGCGGAAGGGGCGGAAGGAGATGAGTGTGTTGTGCGAGGAGCAGCCGCCGAGGACCTTGGCACGCGAGTGGCGGATATGGCTGTTACCCATGGGCTGCTCGGTGGTGCCGTAGTCGTAGTCGAGGTCGCCGCCCAGCAGCGTCAACCACTGGCGCAGGTCGAGCACGTTGCCCAGGTCGAGGTCAGAGGGGCCCGCCTCAATCATGAGCACCTTCTTCTCGGGCAGGTAGGACGACAGGCGCGAGGCCATGACACAGCCAGCGGTGCCGCCGCCGACAATGATGTAGTCGTAGGCATTGGCGGCGTTGGCCGGGAGAGAGTGGACGGAGGCCATTGTGGGCGGGTTGCTAGGTAGGCAGGCTGGTCCTTTCCGTTGGGCTCGAGGCGAGGCTGGTTGTGATGTCGCGCGGGGTGAGGATCAGCAGTGATGCTGGTGTTTGGG
Source organism: Emericellopsis cladophorae (assembly GCF_022114955.1). Lineage (NCBI taxonomy): Eukaryota > Fungi > Ascomycota > Sordariomycetes > Hypocreales > Bionectriaceae > Emericellopsis > Emericellopsis cladophorae. The sequence goes on from NW_026250990.1 coordinate 65,440, forward strand.
GGGAGAGAGGGAGAGGAGGGTGAGGGATGGATGGGAGTGCTGGAAAAGATAGAAACCGAGACAAGCAGTTAGCCTCGTGATGTTTATCAAGGTGGAGTCTTGGCGAAGAGATTTCGCCATGGCCTGATGGCCAGGACCATCGACCTCTCAGCTCTCACCGACAAGGAATGAGAGCACCCGTCCATCCCTCTGTCGAAGCTTTGCCGCCCACCCATGATCGGCTTCGGCGAGGACGACTTTCTGCGAGGATCGCCATACACTGTACGGCGGGCTAGGGCGGATCCTGCTGGAGGAATTGGCGTCTCTGGTTGGATGTCGCGCGGTGGAGGCACAGGGACGATGGTGAGGGCGTCAAACTCTATACTGTGCGCGAGTCAGACGGAAGCGCAGACGCGGGCGGGCGGTGAGAGGCTGCAGAACTGTGTGGGCGAGGGGGTCACGCACGGCCCGACTCGACTTGTGAGGCTTAGCTGCCGCTTTGGGACTGATCCCACTGGCGGCAGAAATTTTTCTCGACCCGTTCCACGCGTGTCAGCGTGATGGATGCAGAGGAGCGCCGTTTGTTCTGCTACTGTCTTCTTCTCTCCACTGGCTACTGTACGGCAGCGGAGCTCCTCGCCATGCACCCAGCGGCATTTGTCGATGGCCGCCGTTAGGGTTTGCATCTGTCAACGCCCACGTTTCTATCTGCATTCATCTGCCCCTCTTTGCACCGTGTCAAAACAGTGTGTTTCAGCCTCACCGCCTGCAGTTTCCGGCCTTTCCGTGACGTATGTACGGATACGTAAAGTAAAGTACGTACAGAGAGAGAGCATGCAGGCAGAGAGAATTCGCGACGTCGTGCAGCAGCAACGCCTCGTTAGGGAGGCCAGAGCTTATCGCGGTCCATACCGAGGTGAAAAGTTCTGAACGGAGACAGTGGCCTGATCGTAGCAAGAGCCCAAGGTCCTCCTCCACACCAACGAGAAACATCAACATCAGTGACGCCGACGACGTACATGAGCACCATTCCCTTATCGCGGCAACTACCACAGCGCCTGGTCACCCTCTGGTACACGACATTTCCACGGCCGGGAACTAACAGACAACCCATCATCCCCAGGCAGACACGATCATTCACGACCGCAGACGACATGACTTTCGCCAAAGAAATTCACACCTTTCACTCGGGCAAGGCCCAGCCCACAACCTCGGACCCCTCCAAGACCTTCCCGTCCATCGATCCCGCGACCAACAAGCCTCTTGCGACCATTTACACCACAACGCCCTCGCAGCTCAATGCCGCCGTAGAATCGGCCACCAAGGCGTTCAAGCAATGGAGCCAGACCCCCGCCCCCCAGCGCTCCGCCATCCTCCTCAGAGCCGCGAGCATCCTTCGGCGGCGCAATGACGAGCTCGCCCTGACCGAGACGCTCGACACCGGCAAGGCCCTGGGGGAGACCAAGACGGTCGATGTCATCACCGGTGTCGACGTCTTGGAGTACTACGCGCACTTTATCGCCGGCTCGCAGCCCGGGGACCACACTACCCTCCGCCCAGACGCCTACGTGCTCACCCACCACGAGCCACTGGGCGTCTGCGCCGGCATCGGCGCCTGGAACTACCCCATCCAGATCGCCCTCTGGAAGTCGGCGCCCTGCCTGGCGGCCGGAAACACCATGGTGTACAAGCCCAGCGAAGTGACGCCCCTCCACGCCAACACGCTGGCCGAGATCTACATTGAGGCCGGTGTGCCCCCTGGCGTGTTCAACGTGGTCTACGGCGACGGGCCCGCCGTCGGTGCCCCCCTCGTCGCGCACGAGGGCATCGCCAAGGTCTCCTTCACCGGCCAGGTCAGCACCGGCAGCAAGGTGGCGAGCGAGGCGGCCAAGGGCATGAAGGGCGTCACGATGGAGCTGGGCGGCAAGAGCCCGCTCGTGGTGCTGCCGGACGCCGACGTCGACGAGGCTGCCGATGTGGCCATGGTGGCCAACTTCTTCTCGACCGGACAGGTGTGCACAAACGGCACGCGCGTCTTCGTCCCCGACACCCTGCTCAAGGACGTCGAGGCGGCCGTTGCCCGGCGGTGCCGCGAGGGCGTCCGCATGGGCATGCCGCAGGTGGAGAGCACCAACTTTGGCCCCATGGTGAGCGCCGCGCAGCGGGACAAGGTGGACATGTACATTGAGCACGGCAAGACGCAGGACAGGGCGCGCGTCGTGTACGACGGCGCGTCCGACGCGCAGAAGAAGCAGCCCACCGAGGAGGGCTACTGGGTGCCGCCCGTCGTCTTCTCCGACTGCACGGACGACATGCGCATCGTGCGCGAGGAGATCTTTGGTCCCGTCATGTGCATCCTGCCGTACGCCACCAAGGGCGACTACCTACCGGCCCTTATCGCGCGCGCCAACGACACGCCCATGGGCCTCGCGGCGGGTGTCGTCTCACCCGACCTGGGCATGGCGCAGGACGTGGTGTGCCAGCTCGACGCGGGCATCACCTGGATCAACACCTGGGGCGAGTCGCCGGCAGAGATGCCCGTCGGCGGTTGGAAGATGAGCGGCGTAGGTCTGGAGAATGGACCCGAGGGCATCAGGGCGTACATGAGGACCAAGAGCACGCTGGTGCAGCTGGGGAGGGGTGCCTGCAAGGGCGTATTTGCCAAATTGTAGGGCGATCTATGTGGAAGCTAGTCATGATTTTGAGATATCAAGCGAAATGAAAGTTTAGAACTGATCCATGGTGGAGGCTCTTGAGTTCCTCACCGACGAACCACAAGATAAGTGAGCCTACCCTGCGTCAGTGCTGCCAAGTCAGGTCTCGCCACTATCTACAGCATTGCGTGCCGCCATTCCTTTCATTCCTTGTTCGGAATTCAGCGAATTCAACTTCTCAACTCTTCCAGCGAATCCATCCATCCATCTGTCGGGCCAAAACGAGCCGACCATCCTTGAAGCCAAAAGCCAATCATAGATGCCATATCTGATCAACGCCTTATCCACCCAGCGGGTCCCCCTAGTACGTACGTACTCTTTGCCCCTTGGGTACCGCGTCACGGTTCAGCCATCCCGACTCACACAAATCTGCAATAATGGTAGATCCTCCCGATGTGCCGACCTAGAATGGGGGCCTCCTCGTCGACAGTACTGGCCGCACTCCGTACTCCGTGGGCAACAACTTGCCGACCCGAAGAAGATGGAGCTCAGGATAATCGGGCCTTCGGACAAGATCTGTCCAACGAACAGAGCCCACCCAGCTTGACTGACAGAAAGCCTCGCATTCGTTCCGTCACTCGCTGGATGTCGTGGGCTTGCTCAAACTCCAATGTCTTCAAGTATATGCAATCACCAAGACGACACTGTCAAGCTGACGACCAAGACCCAGCCCTCGACGACAAACACAATGCCGGAAAAGACGGAGAACATGGACAATAGCGACGCCGAGAGTATAGGCGGGCAGCGCAACGAGTTATCCCAAAAGAGGCTGCTCATCTCCATCGCGGCTCTCTCAGTCTGCCTGTTCGTCTCCTTTGTCGACCAGACCAGCGTCTCGACAGCAACGCCCGCGATCGCGGGCGAGCTCAACACCGGCACTTCGACATCGTGGGTGGGCGCTTCGTTCCTGATAGCCTCGACCGCTTTCCAGCTCATCAACGGGCGGCTGTCCGACATCTTTGGGCGCAAGAACCTGCTGCTCATCTGCCTCTTCCTCATGGCCGCGGGCGACTTGGCCTGCGGCTTCTCCCAGTCCGCAGAGCAGCTGTTCGCGTTCCGTTCCATTGCTGGTATTGGCGGAGGCGGCATCAACAGCCTGGTCATGATCATTGTCAGCGACATCACCACCTTGGCGAATCGAGGCAAATACCAAGGTGCGTCTCTCAAGGACAAGTTGGTGATCCAAGTGAGCTAACAGGTGCATGAAGGCATGCTAGGTGCCATCATCGCCCTTGCCAATGGCATTGGCCCCTTTCTTGGCGGCGCCGTCGTTGACTCGTCCACATGGCGCTGGGTATTCTGGATGATCCCCCTGATCACGGCACCGACCACTGCTGTCATCTGGTTCTATCTGCCACTGAAACACCGATCGGGGGACTATGTTGCCAAGATGAGGCGGATCGACTACGGGGGCATTCTTCTCAACCTGGCATCCACGCTTCTGCTTCTCGTGCCTTTGTCGGGGGGCGGTGTCACATATGCCTGGGCATCGCCGTTTGTCGTTTCCACCCTGGCGCTGGGGGCCGTGCTCTTTGTCCTGTTCGTGCTGTACGAATGGAAGCTCGCCAAGCTGCCCATCATGCCACTGCGACTGTACCAGGCCCCTCACTGCTCTGCGTTGTACGCCCAGACGTTCCTCACCGGGCTGGCGTACTTTGGCAACTTCTTCTACCTACCAATCTACTTCCAGTCGATACTGCAATACTCGGCTTTGGAGTCAGGGGCTCTGATCCTCCCCGTCGTCATCACCACGTCGGCCACTTCGATACTGTCGGGCCTGTACATGGCCCGAATGCACAGGTACATGCACTGTATCCTCGTCGGCTTTATGCTGTGGACGCTGGGGAACGGCTTGACGCTCATGTTTGACCGCGACACCAAGATTGGACCTCTGATTGGGATTTTGATCGTCGAAGGCGCCGGCATTGGACTGACGCTGCAGCCTACGCTCGTCGGCATGTACGCCAACGGACGCAGCGAGGACCGCGCCGTGACGACCGGCCTGCGCAACTTTATACGCACCATTGGCGGTGCGTTTGGACTGGTCATCTCGGGTGTCCTGCTCTCCAACACGCTCAGCAAGGACCTGGCCGGCAGTCCCTTGATGTCGGCTGACTTTATCGCCGAGTTGACGTCGTCGACTTATGCGCTCGATCAGCTTGACATTGCGACGGAGGAGAAGGATCGCATCTTGGATGTGTACATGTCAGGGTTGCACCGCATCTTTATCTTTTACACGTGTTGCTCGGGACTGAGTATCCTGTTGACAGCCTTGGTGGGCAACACGACACTCAAGCCACCGGCGGAAGAGAAGCCTTCGGTGACGGAGTCCTCGGAGCAGCAATCTGATTCTAACGTAGGCTCGCTTGGCGACCAAGATCCCGAGAAGGGAACTGGTGTGGTGGATGAGGCTGCTATAGGCACGAGAGACGGCGATGGGGGAAACGAGCGTCAAGGTGGTGGGCCGACCACATAATCGTGAGAAAATGGCAGTGAGAATACAAATCATGAGGCCACCACGTGTATACGCATGACGATCGCATCAAGTGTCTCTCCCTTCAGAAGTTACTGATTGCGTAGTACTCCATGCTGGATAGAGAACACAACTGGACCATCCTGGCCTACACGGTGCCTCTCATTCAGGCCTGCTTCTCCGTGCTCACAGAGATTCGACGGCTAGTCTAATCAGAATCCAGGGACGGGAGCGAGTTCGGACCCTCCAGTCCACAAACCGACTCGTGCTGCGAGCCTTATCGCGCATCGCATGACGGGGCGTTTCTCTCCGACCGACCATGGGCACGATTGTGCCCACAATTGACATGGTCGGAGGTTGGAGCTGCCCCTCAATTGCCCCTCGTTGATTGATTCGGACCCCTGGAGTTGGCGATACCCTCCAATTCCTTATCGCACGTTTGTTGGAGATGACCGGTTGCGAATGGCACATCAGACATCCACATCACTCACGTCGGGTCCAACACCGCGCGAAATCGGCATCATGTTGGCCGCGATAAGAGCATCTGGCTGCTTGTGCGGCTGCGATGCGCCGATCTGCATGTCGATATAACAGCATCATCTCAGCACCGAGCGGCCACTCCCTCCCTGTTGGTACTTGGAACATCTTGCTCTGCTGCCCATACCCTCCCTCTATACCAATTCGTACAGCATCGTGCGAGCTCTCTCCGTCTTCAACATGCCCGAGTCGTACCACCCCCATCCTGATTATGGCTTCGCCCGCGACTTCAAGGGCTACGGCGAGAAAGGTCTCCAAGGCTTAAAGTGGCCGAACAATGCAAAGATTGCCGTGTCCTTTGTCATCAACTACGAGGAGGTACGCAACTTGGGCTCAGCACTATCCATCTTCACCACTGACAAGACGATCTCTAGGGTGGCGAGCGATCTGTACTGGAAGGTGACGGTGTCGACGAGCTTGTCCTGCGCGAGAGTCCCTCCTCACAACACCGCGTCAACGAGCGCAACTACAATGTCGAGTCTGAATTCGAGTACGGATCACGCGTCGGCTTCTGGCGTCTATTCAAGATGTTCAACGACCACAAGATGAAGTTCACCCTCTACGGCGTGGCCTCGGCCGTCGAGAAGCAGCCCGAGGTGGCCACCCGCTGCGTCGACGAGGGCCACGACGTCGCCTCGCACGCGTACCGCTGGCTCGACCACCACGACTGGTCCGTCGACAAGGAGAAGGAGTACATCCGCAAGGGCATCACCAGCCTCAAGAACCTGACCGGCTACGCGCCAAAGGGGTGGTACTACGGACGTCCCTCGCCCCACAGCCGCACGCTCATCCCCCAGGTGTACGAGGAGATGGGCGAGGAGCTCATCTGGGCGAGCGACACGTATGCCGACGAGATCCCCTACTGGACCGACCTGCCCCTCGAGCGCGAGAAGAAGGACCCCAAGGGCTGCCTCATGCTGCCCTACAGCTACGATTGCAACGATTTCAAGTTTCATTGCCAAGGCACGGGCTTCCGCGACCCGCAAGGGTTCTTCACACACCTGAAGAACGCGTTTGATGTCTTGTACGAGGACGGCGAGAATGGCCAGCCCAAGACAATGACCATTGGTCTCCACTGCAGGATTGTCGGCCGCCCTGGTCGGTTCAAGGCGTTGAGGGACTTTGTCGAGTACATTGAGAAGAAGGAGGGTGTCTGGGTGGCTACCAGGACTGAGATTGCGCTTGCGTTCCGGGAACAGTTTCCTTACAAGAAGGGCCAGCTAGCATGAGCATATAGAAGTAATCGAATTTCACACTATATATAGCAAGGACATGTGTGAATCCACTTGTAAAGTGTCAAGAGCGGCGAATGCAGACCTCACCTGACTGTAGGATCCCTTGAACTCATCAGGCCTTCTTCACGTACCTGGCCTAGTCCGATTGATATGTACTAGCGAGGACTCTTAGCGAGGACTCTACACGAGCCTACAGTCAACCTTTTTTTGCCTTTATTACATGATCGATGGAATTGAGACTGCTGGCTCTCTCTATCTTCTATCTAAGACCCTGCACTCCCCCAAAGTCCCATCCGGAGGCATCCATCGGGTCATAATGCTGCCCATCATCCATCGCCTGCATCCCAGTCATGTCAAAGTGCTGGCCATACGCTGCACTCATGCCGTCAATTTGCGCCCCTTCATCTTTGCCGTCCCCAAGCATTTCGTTCCACATGCGCCATCCCTGCCAGCCGCCAGGAGCCTCATCGTCCACCTCCATAAAAGCTTCCTTGACAGCATCTGATACCATCTCACTCATCGAATGCTCCATTGTCTGAGTTGGCTGGCTCTCAGGCGGAGGGGCCCGCTGAGCGGCACCGGCTGTATCACCCTGCCGTGACTTGCGCGCCGACGGCCGTTGCAGATCCAGTGGCATGCTCGTGCCCTGCCCGTTCGGGTTCACCAGTGTCTTGAACAGACTGCCAGACAAGGCGTCGAATATGTCGCGGTACTTGACGGCACCAGCCCACTTTTCGCCAAAGATCGTCAAGCTCTGAGAGCAAGCTTGTGTCGCCTCGAACACATCGTACCCGAACAAGTCGCGGTTCCTCCACGTGCAGTACACAAGGGTGAGGCCTGCGACGAAGCAGCTATGAAGGGAGATCATTGTGTAGCTCAGGGTCTTTTGTTGGTTCAGTCGCTTGTACGCTATGCAGACGCTCGCAGCGGAGTGGGCGGCTGTGGCGAACCGATGGTCGGAAGGGTCGAGAGTTGGTAGGAGGATGGTGAGAAGGGCCAGTATTGACTTGTGGTATTGCCTGCGGAACAAACATTATTACAACCACGATTATAGGTCAAGGTCTCGATAAGAGGACTTACAGGCTGTAGAAGTCGTGGGAATCGTGGTTGGCGCTCTCTGGATCGTACATCCAGGTGATCTTCTTTCTGTCCTTGGGTGGTTGAGGTACCGTTTCAAGCCAGTGATCCAAGTCTTGCCGCATGCTGACCATCTTTTGATCCAGCTTCTGTCTCTCGTCGGGGGGTCCGGCGAGGACATCCTTATCGACGCGAAACACGGTCCGGTGAATGCGTGACTGGAGTCGGTCGAGCTTGGTGATGTGTATAAAGGGCTCAATATTGGACCACTTGCTTGACGATGCCTCGGCAGGCTCGCTATGAGTGAGGTCCCAAAACTCGACGCTCGTGCTGGGATCCTATGTCGGTCAGACAGGCATTCCCCCAAAAGTCAGAAAAGGGAGGAACTCACCCCGACATTGATGTCACGGTCCGCAATGGCAAAAGCCCTCCCTAGAAGAACACTCGTGCTACGATCCAGGCTGTAGCACGACCAAAAGACCCTGCGCCGTATCTCAAGATCTCGCGCGTTGCAGTGTCGTGAAACAGCCTTCCGCTCACGATGCAGACCCAGCTCTATCGCCAGCGACACGGCGTAGCGCACCTGGCTCCATGCACCGGAGCCGTACGGCGATCGTTGCCCGTGAACAGCGAGTAGCAGGAGGAACTGCACTGTCCCGAGACTGTGCTGCTCAAGAATGTAGTCCATGGGCTCAATGGCGGCTACCAAGTGCCTCTCCGAGTCTACGCCGCATGGGTTCCGCGTCAGTTGCAAGAACCTGGCCGCAATGGCGTAGATGAGATGCATGATACTCCGCTCGATGACAGGCAGCTTGGGCTGGTCGTACTGTTTCTCAAAGAGCGCCGAGTAAACCTTGCGGTCGAGCAGTGGCCAACGCGTGTGAAGGCGGTCAAAGAACGTATCAAACAGAAGCCTTGCCTGCTCGGGATATGGGAAGTCAAACACGCTCTCGATGCCCATCATTGTCGGCGAATGGGCCATGGTGGGTGAAGAGAATGACGGGGGCACCTCCTGGACATACTGGCTGCTCTTGGGGATCGCGCGCCCACCGGACTTCCTGAACAAGGAGGTTTGTATCATGCGTGCAATGGTTGCCCCCGAACTTGAGCCCAGGTAGAACGGCCCCGGTGAGTTGTCCGTCGTGCCCGTTGCGCACAGTGAAAGGTAGGCAACGCCGTCGACGATGGAGTTGCTCTCACCACCCTCCATCTCATCGGACTGCGATCCATGGTGTGAGGGCGGAGACTCTGGGTTCTGCGCCAGGGAACCTTTCCGTCTGGGTGAGGCATCTGTCTTGCTGGACTCATTCTCAAAGTGATCCTCCGCATATGCAGGCAGGCGAGCTTCAAGAAAAGCAATACGCTCCTCGAGTGCGTTGATGTACCTGCAGCTGTCAGACATGTGTCTACTACTGGGTAAGTACTCTGCAGGGCCGCCGTGCGTACAGTGTCTTGCCACCAGGATAGTGTGGACGAATGGCTTTCTCGTAGATGCATTGGTTGCCGGAGCGCTCGCAGGATGAGCAGACGGGCGAGTTACCGTCACACTGTGTTCACGTCAGCCCCTTTGCGTACTTGCATTCTTTGAGCGTTCGCATAGTACTCTTTGCTTCCTCCTCTTGCACCTCTTGCACGCAAGGGCGACTCGGGGCTTGCGAGCCGGCTGTGTTGGCAGCGTCGAGCTCGTGCTCGATCCACCGATACTCTGCGCTGATGATCCCACGTTTTGGGGCATGATTGTTTGTCGGGCCAAAACCTAGCGATCTCCGTCACTCGAATCTGGTCCTCATTCGATGATGTCCCGTGGCGAGGAACCAGGTCACTTGGAGGCGGATGTTGATGTCGCGCCACCAGCCAAGGCTCGCTTCTTTCAAGCGCAAGCCACCTGTCGGAACTTACGTCCCCGAATCATGAAAAATCATTGACTGCGTGCTGCGCTTGCATATCCTGACTCTTACTTGCTGCGATAAGCGCTGTCCGCGTCAGTGCGGTTTGTCGCGCGCGCGGAGACAAGCGGGTCTTATCTCTACCTCTGGAGACGGGGAACGAATGGGGATCTTTTCCCCAACTCCTTTATCTTCAGCACGTCACGCCTTATCAGCAACATGGAACTCAATGTCTGGCATGGCTTGTCGACGCCCGTTGGTGCAATTGACTACCGGCATCTGGATCGCTCAGCCTTGTGTTTGGCTGTCGGGTGCAAAGCAACCGACAACGTGGCGATAACACCTCAGCCGAGAGTGTCTGATGTGAGTATGTATCATCTTGCAAACATCAACTCGGACGAGCTCAGGGTATAATATACAAACAATGCCAATGTCATACAGAAAGCCCGTCAACCCACCATCGTTGCAACTTGAAGCTTGACTTGTCTGAATCGCTCAAAACTCATCATAGACAACATGGCTCGACGAACTCGCATTCCCACGCGGGCAGAGCTGACTGCCCCTTTCCAGTCCAAGGCAGCATTTGTCGACTTTGTGAAGGCGCCTGTCGATAATGAAGGCCATGTCACAGTGGGTGATCCAAAGTGGTCCAACAAGGACTTGGAGCCGACGCCCCCGGAGCATCGCACGTGGACATGGTACGCAAGGTTCTCTCAATGGCTGTTCACGAAGATACTGACTGTCGAAAAGGTTCAATCTTCCCCTGTACTGGTTCTCCAACCAATTCAGCTTAACGGGATGGAACACTGGCTCCTCTCTCGTTGCCGTTGGTCTGGTAAGTGGCTGCCAAAAGGGCCTCTGAAGTAAGCAACTGACGAGGACGCAGACATGGCAACAATCCTTCATCTCGTGTGTCCTTGGCGCCCTCCTGGCCTCCGTGATCGTGGTTTTGATGGCGCGTCCTGGCGTCAAGTACCATATTGGATTGTGAGTACCTGGATACCAGGCAGCAGACCACAGCTAACACCGGGAAGCCCTGTTCTCTGCCGTTCGAGCATGGGAATGTATGGATCGTACTTCTTCATCTTCATTCGCGCCATTGTATGCATCATCTGGTATGGGTATGTCAAAGTCTGCTCCCTGGGGATAAACACGATCTGACGTTGCCTGCAGAATCCAAACCTTTTACGCTGGCTCGATCCTCTCTGTCATGCTTCGATGCATCTTTGGCAGCTCCTGGGAAAACATGGCCAACATGTTGCCCGGCGATGCCGATATTACATCCAAGGTGCTCTTGGCCTTCTTCCTGGCCTGGATCATGGAGTTCCCTTTTGTAAGACCGGCGCTTCTTACGTACTCTTGCGACCTCAACTAACAATGACAGATGTGGATTCATCCTAGACATATCCACTATATTTTCACCGTCAAGGGCTTCACCATGCCCATTGCTGCCTTCGCCATCTTTGGCTGGTGCATGCACCTAGGGGGCGGCCTCTCCTCGATGAAGATGGCGAGCGATGTGGCCGAGACTCTCGCCGACAAGACCCCCCTCGGCTGGATGATCATGAATGGCATTAACGTCATCATGGGTAGCCTCTCGCCCATGTTGGTCAATCAGCCTGACTTGTCCCGCTACTGCGCGAAACCCCGGGATGCGGGTGCCCTGCAGGGTGTCAGTGTCTTCATCTCCTCGGTCCTCGTCTTCTTCCTCGGCCTTGCCTCCACCACGTCCATTCAGAGCATCTGGGGCGAGGCATACTGGAATATCTGGGACCTTCTCGGCTCGATTCTCGACCACTACTGGAACCCTGCCACGCGCGCCGGCGTTTTCTTTGTGGCTCTGGCCTTCTTGCTCGGTGTCTTTGCCACCAACTTTGGCGCCAATTCGATCCCCTTTGGAGCGGATATGACCGGTCTGTTCCCAAAGCTCCTCACCATCCGTCGTGGTCAGATTCTCTGCTCGGTGCTTGGTGTCGCTGTGGTTCCCTGGAAGCTCATGGCGAACGCCAATGCGTTCCTGTCGTTCCTTGGCAGCTACAACATCTTCATGGCACCACTTTGTGCCGTTATCATTTTCGACTATGCCTTCATCCGCAAGGGCAACGTGCACGTTCCGTCCTGTTATGACGGCAGCAAGCACGGCCTCTATTACTTCTGGTCCGGCGTCAACTGGATTGGCGTGATTGCGTGGCTGCTCGGGACGACCATGGGTATTCCGGGCCTCATTGGACAGTACCAGCCGCAGCTCATGAGCGACGCCTCTCGTTACATGTACATGATGGGCTGGATTCTCACATTTGTGACGTCTGCCGTCGTGTACATGGTCGCCTCGCTCCCGATCAAGTCGAGGTGGAGGATCTTCCCGAGTGGTCGCGAGGATGCCCCTTTTACCTGGGAGTGGCTGTCAAACGAAGGCAGGGAAGGTTTCTTTGACGGTGACCGGGAGAACCAGAGTGTTATTTACGCGCCTCCAACTCCTACTGGCACAGACGGCGAGGAGGCCCGATTTGGAGAGAAGGGAGGTGATAAGATGATCTAAGTTAGCGTTCGTCAAGACGAGCAAAATGATTGACTTCAAGGCTTGGGTCTTGGATCTAGCAATTTTATTTAGACGCTTTAATACGACTGTCTTCCCGTTCATGCAATTTAAAACTAGCAGACGCGCGCCGAAACCAACTAGGCCTCGTCATAATTCACTGGAATTACAGAACAAGTTCATGTAGCTATGAGAAGTGCAAGAAGCGAATTCTGAGGACTCCAAAGGACTTCAGTAACGTAAGAAATTCAGGCTCCCAGACAAAAATGACGAGATAAGAGTTGATAGGGACTCTCGCTTCATGTTAACCACTCACGCCTTTCCTTATCGCCGGAATCGGATGCCTTTCTTTGGCAGTTCCGAACAACGTGGGAGGCCGGCTTTCGGCGCTCCTCAGATCCACCTTCGGCGGCGAAACAGCCGACATGGCGGCCATGCCATCCGTCAGCTCCGATAGACGGCCTAGACAATCATAAGGGACCATCAGAGCCTCGACATGCTGCGGGTATATGTTCACATGCATCTGACAGCTCGTTTCACAGATTATCAGCGACAACAATCCACTCACTCACTTCTCGACTATAAAAACTCTTACAAATGGATTTGTACAAATTGACCGCAAGCGAGGTCGTCGCCAGGACCAAGGCGGGGGAACTCACCGTGGAGGACTATGCGCGCTCACTCCTCTCCCGCATCAAAGAGCGTGATGAAGCAGTCAAGGCGTGGGCATATTTAAATCCAGACTATGTGATCGAACAAGCCAAGAAACTGGACCAGGTTGCCCCTGAGGCTCGAGGTCCGCTACATGGCGTCGCTGTTGCTGTCAAGGACGTGATATATACCAAAGGTGAGTCCGCTTCTGGTTCGACTCGCGCTGCGCGAGCCGTACTGATCGACTTCAGATATGCCGACGCAGTTCAACTCTCCTATATATGAGAACGACGCACCGCAAGTAGACGCGGCTTCAATCATCATCCTTCGTCACGCTGGCGCCTTGATCCTAGGCAAGACCACGACCACTGAATTTGCAGCCACAACGACGGGCCCCAAGACATCCAACGCCCATGATCCTAAGAGAACGCCTGGTGGTTCATCTTCCGGATCAGGTGCTGCTGTTGGCGACCTTCAAGCACCCATTGGATTAGGCACGCAAACGGGGGGGAGCACCATCAGACCAGGTTCGTTCAACGGCATCTACGCACTGAAACCAACGTGGAACGCAATCTCTCGCGAGGGACAAAAGATCTACTCGCTCTTGTTCGACACCTTGGGTCTCTATGCACGCAGCGTTGCCGATCTCGAATTATTGGCGGACGTTTTTGAGATCCACGACGACGAGCCAGCGAATTCCTCCTTCCAGATCCAAGGCGCCTCTTTCGCCATCTGCAAAACAATGGCGTGGGATCATGTCGGTGACGGAACTGCAAAAGCAATGGACAAGGCGAAGGCTCTTCTCGAGTCGCACGGCGCTACGGTACAGGAGATTTCACTCCCTGAGCATTTGAAGGACTTGCCAGCGTGGCATGCCACTGTGCTCAACTCAGAAGGCCGTACTGCTTTTCTGCCCGATTATCGCAAGGCCAAGGACAAGCTGGCTCCTTTTCTGCATGCGCACGTCGAGAACACGCATGGCATATCGCGAGCCCAGCAGGTTGGGGCTTGGGACAATATTGCCGCAGCAAGACCCCAGGTCGATAAGCTGCTTGGCCAATATGACGCTGTCATTGTCCCCAGCGTGCCTGATGAGGCACCCACAGGCCTTGAGAGCACCGGTAGTGCAGCATTCAATCTGATCTGGACGGTATGTATAGACCAGGACCGCTTGTTCTGGCCACTAGCTAATATGAGAAGGCTCTGCATACACCAGTCGTCAATGTTCCTGGTTTCCAAGGCGCCAACAAGATGCCCATCGGCCTATCTCTCGTCGGTCCCCGATACCACGACCGCAAGCTGCTTTCTGTGAGTAAGGAGGTGGGCGAGATTTTTGAGGCGGAAGGTGGTTGGACGAGGAAGAATATTTGATACCTGCATGCTGCTTTTCCTACATGCAGGCAGACGTGAACATGATATTTCTCTTTGGCTTTCTCGGTTCATTCCTTCGTCTTCTCCAGTGGTGTCACCTTCTTGACCACCTTGGCCGGTACGCCCAACGCAACGCTCCAGGCGGGAATATCCTTCGACACCACGGCCCCCGCGCCAATGGTGCAGCCCTCGCCAATCGTCACCCCGGGCAAGATGACCACCTGCGCACCAATCCAGCAATCATCCCCAATCGTAATCGGCTTGGCAAATTCGATGTTCTGCCGACGACTCTCGACTTCAGTCTCGTGCGTGGCGGCGATGATAGACACGTTGGGTCCCATGGCCACGCGGTCGCCAATCGTGACAATCGCGCAGTCCAAGATGGTCAGGTTGAAGTTGGCATAGAAGCGCTTGCCAAGGCGGATGTTACATCCGTAATCAATGGAGAAGGGCGACTCGATGATGACCTCGTCGTCGTCAATGTGGCCGATGACCTGCTTCAGCAGGAGGAGGCGCTCTGCTGCGACCTCGTCAAAGGTCTCGACGGCGGGGTAGTGGTTGTTGTAGTTCATGGCCCATCTCCTCGCCTTGAAGCGGACCGCTTGGAGCTCCGGCACGAATGCGTCATATCTGTTGGACAAGTCAGTTCCCAGAGCTTTGGGCGCAGCGTATGACAGGTCTTACAGCATGCCAGAGATCATCTTGTCGTACTCCTCGCCCTTGGGCACATGGTTGAGCTTGGTGGCCTTTTCCAGCTCTTGAGGGTTCTTCTCGGTGGCAGCCATGGCTCCTGTCTACCAATGTCTCGAGATTCTATGCGTCTTATTCTTGAGCGCAGTAAATAGGAAAGACGACGATCATATGATGCCGCGAAAAGACAAGAGCCCCGCGCTCATGATTCGTAAGAGTTTGGAGAATTCCAAAAGAGGAAGTAGTGTCAACTTTTATGGAGTAAGCGGGGCCGGGGTCCAGAGGGTGGGGTTTCTAGCCTCGGACCGACGAAGCGAGGGAAGCTCCGCAAGACTCCGCGGATGTGCCCGAAAAGGGCAACGGATTTATGCAACTATAAGGTGTCCACGTAGATACGCGGTCTCCAAGGCATCTCCCTCGTTCGACGTTTTACAGAAGATGAAAAACGTGTCAATTGAGGTTTACGATTATCTAGACTGATATAACCCTTTCATTTGAGATGAAATGGCCCACAACGGCTGCCGATTCCAACGTGCCAGCAGACGATTGCCCCATTAAAAGAAAAGGTACGCATGCTGCGAGCCCTCGTTCTTGTCCACACATGTCTGGTGCCCCGAGTCAGTCAGCTTGTCAAAGTCTCCTTTCTGTGCAATAGAACTCACAAAGTCCATCCAAGGCACGTTGTTCTGGCCTCTTGAGTTCAACTTTCTCTCCGTCCACACTTTGTTCATCAGCGCTGTCATTCCATAGTGCGGGAAACCGGTGCACGTCTTGATCTCTTCAATGGAAAGATCGACATAGTGCTTTTGGTGCTCTGAAGAAGTGTCGACGCCAGCCATGAAAAGTGGAAAGAGCATACGCTTATAGCAAGGGGATGTTTTGGGGATGTTGGCGCAGGCATCGAGAATTGCCTCTGCTGACTTTCGGATTCGTGTATCGTCGCATGAGATGGTGTATGTATCCGGCCATCGGATGATTCGAAGCAAGCACGCGTGTCGAAATGCTGTTGCTAGATGTGCCCATTCGGGCTCGTTGCTAGGGAAGACCGCCGATTGAGGGTCCCAATTTCGTAGAAACTTCTCGGCGTCGCGGAGCACGACGATAAACTCCTCCGACGGAAGTTTGCCCGCAAGTTCGGCTTTGGCGGCCTCTATAACGGTGCCGATGCAGAAGAAGATGTTTGGAGGGCACCCAAATGTCATGTATAGACCGAAGCTCCAGTTGTCATAAACACAAGCACGAACCTCATGTGGGTATGCCAGCTTCTCTGCGCCACTGAATCCGCGAAGCACATCGAGCCTAGATCGTATTAGACCGTGTTCTTGAACTTTAAGAAAAGCAAGTACCATGAAAGAGTTGCGATAAAGAACAATATGCTAGCCTTTGATGGATGCGACATGTCGACGTTCTTGACCTTTCTCTCACACAGAAACGCCACACCGTCGAGGTGGGCGCCATGTGATGAGACACCGTGCTCACAGACCTGACTCGAGTCTTCAGTGCTAGAAATCATACAGAATTGTCCAACTTACATCGTGAAGCACAAGCAACAGAACAACAGCCAGAACAGCCTCTTCTTCGCACTCGTCCAAGCCTCCAGAGCTCTCTCGGAGTAGCATGCAGCCAAGGTCTCGCAACGCAGCGACACGATGCTGCAGGGCGAGTGCCATCATTGAGCGACCAGTGATCCTTTGTGATGTACAAACGTGACAAGCTGACAACCCGAGTAGAGCATGCAGAACGCCTCCATGTTGCCTCGCGAGCGGTAGGATGTGTTGACGAAAAGGGTTCTCCATGCCTTCGACAGCAATGGCCAGCTCATTGACGACGACGCTGTCAACTGTGATGGTGAGCTCGATCGGAACTTTTGCAATGTTATATGACTTACTGTGGGATACCAGCCACTCGTTCGCGGCCAGAATGGATTCGACGGATGTCGTCTCTCGATCAGCCGCTGGCGCTGCTTGTATTAGGGGCGGTGCGAAATTCCACCAACTCGAATAGGTACTTGATTCTGGTGATGTGACACAGCTTTCATCGCGAGCTTTTTCCAGGTGATTCCCGGTTAACTCGAGTGGTTCTTCTGTTGGCTGCGACAGGCTTGACGAGACAGAACGTGCTCTCACACCGGGATCTGCTCCGCTGTAGTCCCAGAATTTGAATTTGGGAGGATAGCCTTCGCACTGGAGCCCCTTCTCAGTGCATCTTTCACAAACTGGTCGCGTTCTGTCGCACTTGCGACACTTTTTGCGGCAAGTTCCGCACGCAGGATCTTGGCTCTTGGTCAGCGTCATGACTTTCTGGGGAGTGATGACCATTACCTTTGCGCACAGAAGTCGGGCCTTTCATTGTTTCTGATGATGACGTCTCTCGGGTATAAGAAGAGCGAGTGCGCGGCTACTGTTCTGAAACTCTGGTCACGTCGGATTGCAGTCGTCAAGGCGCGGAGTATTGACGTCTTGAAGCGGAAACTCCGTCGGGGGGCCACGTATTTGTCCAATAGCTGCCCTAAACCCAATCGGGCGGGAGTATTCAACTTCCTCCATGTCCACACAGTAGCCTGCGTGTGTCCACTCACACTCCATCACCGGAATTAAACAATAGCGTTATCACGCCACAGCCAGCTCCCAGACCAAGCCGATGCCACAGCAATCATCAGTCTGTGATGTCTGTCATAGGCGGAAGGTGAGTCCATCTCCTCGTTCACTTAAGATCCCCCATACTCATCCATCGATGGCTCAAGATCGAATGCTACGGGTCCCCGCCCCCGTGTGCTCGGTGCAAGCACCATAGCATCTCGTGCACCTTTGACCGCCCTAAGCTGAAGGCGAGCGGTTCACGAAGTACCTGGCTAGAAAGAGTCCGTCGGCAAGATCTATCGCATTGGGCTCGACTAGCACGCAAGACTTGGGCAGACAAATCCTCTCCGACAAACTGCCCAAGGCCCGGGATCTCTGCATTTGTCTGGACAGAACATTGACCTTCCAGTCAGACGAACCGTGGACCATTTTCTTGCACTCTACTGTTCAACATGCTTTTCTAGCATCTCTTCCCTCGTTGAGCCAGCACTCTTCAAGCACACACTACATCTTGCCTACGAAACTTCGGCCACCGGTGCCAAAGCCTATGTATGTGCATTCCTGCTGCTAGCCGCCGCGTCTCCGGCGAGGACAATGCGGCCCCAGCTCCAGTGGCTGGCGATGCCTTCCTCGAAGTTCGCCATGCCGGCCGTGAATCGCTTGTCCCACACGTCCTGGACCTTGAGATTGTCGGTGACCGGGAATGCCTTGAAATTGTCGAAGTACGTTTGCATGTGCGGCAGCGGTCCGGTCCGGCGTTGACCATGGTGGAGTTCCAACGGGAACGGCGGCGCCGCAGCTCGGCTCGGCTTGAAACAAGACTCCGGCGCCAGTGACTGTCTGCACGCTCCTCAACTACAACACAATGCCCCAGGTCAGCCTCGACCAACAAGGTCTCCCCAAGTTGTCTCCCTCGCATACCCTCATTTTTGACCACTCCACTATGTTCAGAGAAAAGATCTTCAGTCCTCTCCCTCTGGCATGTCGATGCTTGCCTGGTTGGTAGGTGGTGCAACTTCCAGGGGGCCACCAAGACGTACCAGAAGCGGGAGCACCTAAAGCGGCACCATAGGGCGTAAGTGATCACACCCATTTCTTTAAGCAAGCCTGCGAAGCGGGCTTACGAGTGTTTACACAAGGAAGCTACGTACGCCTGCGTTATTACGGGCCAAAGGTCTCATGAATGACACACCAGACGGAAACTTTTATGTTTTGAATGAAGCCCTACGACGAAGAAAAGACGATCCCCACTCAGCAAATGTCTTGTCCGCCATTGCCCGACAAGTTCCAGCTAATGTTCTCACCGCACGGGCTCTCCCGAACTGTTGTGCCGTCCACCCTCAGTGTGATGGAAATGTCCCTGGTGTTGGGGAACTCGTCGCGTGCCGAGAGACGAACCTCTCCGCCGCCGGACACAGTCCCGCCAAGGATAGACAGGTTGTAGCAGTTCTCGATGAGGATGGCATTGTTGCCATTGTCAGCCAGATCGACGGTTCCAATCTCCGCGCCGCCGGACTGGGACACGCAGAAGACACCGCGACCGCCACCGCGCGAGACGACACGGTCCACGTAGACGTTGGTGTCGTAGCTGCCGTCGGGCAGCTGGCCGTTGTTGTTGGCGAAGCGGAGTGTAGCGTAGCCGGTACCAGCACCGACGTTGTTGCCCTCGACGTAGCCGACCTGCACATCCGTCGAGGTCTGGATGAGAAGGCCAGACTCGCCGCAGTCGGTGGCGATGACTTCGCCAATGGTAAGACCGTTGATGTTGAATGTCTCCACGGCATGGCTGCCGGCGCCAGTGACGCGGATGCTGTCCATGCTCACGTCCGAGTTGGACGCAGCGTCACGGTCAAAGCGGATGCCAATGCCGCCGCTTAGGTTCAAGACGATTTCGCCGAGATGCAGGTTGCTCGTGCCGTAGAACTGCATGCCGAAATACGGGTTGCCCGTCATGGTGAGATAGGGAATCGAGACATCGGACGTGCCTAGAGAGCGAATGGCTCCACGGGCATTGTTGAAGCCGACATCAAGCGTCCCACAGACCTCAAAGGTCTTGCCGCTGGGAATGTCGATGCTGCTCGCGCCAATGCCACCTGAGGCAAGGACTGACACGCGCTGCCCCGCAGAGACGGAGTCGATGGCAGTCTGGATGGCCAGGCGGTAGTCGGAGCCAGCATAAACCTGGCCGCCGTTGGCGGTGGCCACGTAATTTCCGCTGCTCCCGTCAACAGTCGCTCCCGGGTTGCCAGCGCCGCATTGTGCGCAGGCAGTCGCGGCAAAGGCCAGGAGGTTGGCGAGGAGTGAAATACGAGTCATGGTTCTGGGCAGGGAACTGACAAGTCTGGGGATGGTGTTCAGAGGGGAGCTCTGTACAGAACATTTGCACAACCTCGAGAGATCATGTTTATATATACCCGCGTTGTGGGTTTCGCGAACATTGGAGGAGAGTCTGGATGTCGGAGGGTCAGGTTCCGCCTGGGGAAGAAGGCTAAGATCTGCCCCTTGCATCAACCCTAATTTCTGCATGAAACCCATAATGTCGCATCCCAACTGCCGGCTTCGGTATATCATTGGCGCGGTTTGAAACTTGGGGTCGGATACACACACTCGGATTGATGAAACCTGGGGTTGGCGAGCAGGGGTGAAAGGGAACCCCATGAAACAGGTTTCTCCGATTCGCGATCTCGTCGTAATCATAGCCCGGAAACTTTGAGTTCATGCTTATTCTGACGAGACTACATCATCCCAAGTCTCGATCCAAATGCGGGGATGCGAACTTGACGATATACATGGTCAAAGGGGCTCGCTCGAGACTTGGCCGCGCATAAGACCCACGGCTTGCCGGTCGCGAGAAGGATGGGACATGGTCATTTAGATCGAAATGGAACAGAAGCTCCGAAGATCCACGCTGTCCATCTTCTATCTCATCTACCGAGCAAGGACGATACTCTCAAGACATGTCGCGGGGTAAACCCCTACAAAGACATCGACGTGATGCGCGGCCTAGCAGGTCGTGACGCCATCATGATCCCAAACTACTACTTCCTTCCTCAATCGAACCTACAATATTCAAATCTGTTGCCATTAAAATAGACTAGGCGTGGAGACGATAACGCTGGCGTCAGCACACAACGATTTACGACAGTCTAGCGAGCCTAGAAGCTCACGGGCTACATATAGCTCCTCATTCCAGGATGATTACACAGGAGTTGATAGTAATCCAAACCTTTAATCTTCCTCGATGGTCACTTTTCCACATCATGTCCAACTCCGTAGCCCCAAGGATCGAATCTGCGAACAAGGAGTATGCCTCCAAATTCGAGAAGATCAATATCGGCCCAGCGCCAACACAGTAAGCCGCCTTTGTTTCGCTTCTAATGCCGTGCCCCAGAGTGCCTGTCAGTAGAGTTTCTGACAATTCGCCTATACATATAGTCATGTTCTAGTGTTGACATGCATGGACGCACGACTTGACGTCTTCCGCATGTTGGGTCGCCAGATCGACGAGGCGGATGTCATCTGCAACGGCGGTGGACGCGTTCATGACGCACTGAGATCGATCATCTGCTCGCTGCAGCTTCTGGAGACACGAGAGATTATATTAATTCATCACGTAGGTCCCACGTGATTGCATACACTGTAGTCTCGCTAAAAGGACCAGACTGACTGCGGGTTCACGCATGTCAACGAGGAGGAGCTGCGATCTAAGATTAGGAAGAACATGAACCACGTGGCGGATTATCTGGCATTAATGTCCTTCACTGACGTCAAGCAGAGCGTGCTCGATGATATCCATCTGCTCAAAAATGAGCCCTTGGTGATGAATGTGCCCATCACTGGGTATGTGTATCACACTGAGGTGGAGAAGCTCGGGAGGATTCAACAGTGAATCAATGGGCCACGTAGTCGTTATTTCTCTGCGATACGTAAATATTCCATGAATATACGCTGCAAGTTCATCACGAGCTCTGTTGACCGGGATACGGAGCGTCGAACCCACTTGCAGGGGACGTTTGTTTAACGACGGTTGCATAACGAGTCAATGTTTACCCAAGTGCGATAACTCCAGAGGGGAAGGCACAGCCCAGATGTGGGCTGACACCAGAGTGCAACACATCATGCATGATGCATCTGACCTTGCCAATGCTGCCCGGAGGGCTCGAAGGGGACAGACATACTGCGAGCACCAACAGCGCCGGTGGCCCGTAAGGAAGGTGGGCAAGGGAATGGAAGCACCGCTTTTCAGCATAGGAAATTATACCATTCATTCTCAACTGTTTGGGACTTACTCCGGCACATGTAGGGATCACTTCAACCCTATGGCACAGCTTGCGCGCCCTGGGAAACAATCATCATCAATCGTCCCCATCGAGCGAGAGCCCGGCGTCCTTCCACAATACACGAGCATCTGTGCCCCAATGGACAGCTGACAGCATATCAATATATGCACCATTTTCCGACAGGCCCTGACCGGTCGCTCTCGCTGACCAAACTCCATGTCGGCAACAGCCCAGTCCGGGCAGCCTTGAACACGTCTGACAGTCTGATTCGCTTCAGATTTCGGATACATGCTGCGCAATGCAGCCTGTTCGCCCCTCAGCAGCCGCCTTGAAGCAGTACATATAGAGAGTACGGCTTCAAATGGAACCGGGCGTGTCGCTCGTTCGGGCTCGTCGGGCAAGATAATGATGGATGCGCACGCTGTCCAGCGCGATCCCGACTATGGCATGTCGCACATTACCAGTCTTCGCGAAACCGAGTATCCATATCTTGACCACCGGAAACACACATACCTCGACTATACAGGCGCGAGTCTGCCCTCCATCACCCAGGTGGAAGCGCACCATGCCCGGTTGGCGAGCACAGTAGCGGGCAATCCTCACTCTGTCAGCCCAGCCTCGGGCACGTCCACGGACCTCGTCGACGAGACGAGGCGTCGCATCCTCCTCTTCCTCCACGCCGCGCCAGAGGAGTATACCGTCATATTCACGGCGAATGCGACGGCAGCGGCGAAACTCGTCGGCGAAGCATACCCCTTTGACAAGAGGACAAGGCTGGTCTTGACGGCCGATAACCACAACTCCATCAATGGCCTCCGTCAGTATGCGCGACAGGCCGGCGCAGACGTGGCGTACGTCCCCATCGCGGACGCCGACAGCTTGCGAATATCCACGTCTGAGGTTGGACAGGCCCTTCCAAAACTCAACACCCCCATGAGGGAGACCTGCTCGTTCTTGCGTCCACGTCGCCGTCCCCGAACCGGTCTCTTCGCGTACCCTGCCCAGAGCAACTTCAGCGGCGTCCAACACCCTTTGTCGTGGGTCTCGTTAGCCCAGTCGCGGGGATACAAAGTCCTGCTCGACGCAGCCGCCTACCTGCCCACCACTCCTCTCGACCTGTCACGGTGCAAGCCCGACTTTGTGATCCTGAGTTGGTACAAAGTCTTCGGCTTCCCTACGGGTGTGGGATGCCTGATCGCGAGGCACGATACCCTGACCACACTCGAGAGACCGTGGTTCTCAGGCGGCGCCGTGGACATGGTAACAGTAGGGCGCGAGTGGCATCGAATGGCCGACGGCAGTCAAGCGTGGGAAGATGGCACGCTGAACTTCCTCGCTATCCCTGATGTCCACGTCGGACTGAACATTCTCGTCCACACGGTAGGGTACGACCCTTTGCGCAAAAGGCTTCGACTGTTAACGAGGTGGTGCATCGACGCTCTGGACTCGCTGCAGCACGGATCGGGCCACGGGGTTTGTCGTATATATGGCCCACGAGACGTAGAAGCGCGGGGAGGCACGATTGCGTTCAACGTGCAAGATGTCGCGGGTGTTCTGGTGGACGAGTACTTGGTCGCCCGGGACGCGGCGGCAAACAACATCTCCATCCGCGCCGGCTGTTTCTGCAATCCTGGCGTTGGCGAGACCGTCAGCAGGGCGAGTAAGCAGGTCTTACGCTCGTTCGCGCAGGAACGAGAGAAAGATCGCGGTGGCATGGGAGCCGTCCGCATCTCCCTTGGCATCGCCTCGACAGTCGGGGATGTCGAAACCTTTGTTAGATTCATTGAGGATACGTACAAAGACAGGAAGCTCGGGTAGGCGAGATTGCAAGTATAAAGGTTTCAAAATTGTCAATATCGCTATGTGTTCGTGTGTGCCAGTTGACGTTTGTGCCCAGTCTTCCCGAACCACCCATCCAAGCTCAAAACAAAGTAACAACGCCGTCCTCATGAGTCCATTTCTACATCGTATTTGTGACAAGGGGAAGGATGCCTATGAGATATTTGCGATCCAGTGATTGATCAAGTCAAGTCGTGTATGTGCAAAAGGTGTTTAGAAAAGGAATGACAGCACGAAAACGAGACACGTGAACACCGTGGTGATCGTGTACTCAAACTCGTACCAAAGGTCCTCTCCTCCAAATGCGATCTTCTTGCTGGCGGGAGTAGGGTGGGCAACTCCAGTCTTGGGATCCCTGACCAACAGCTGCTCGCGGGATGGGACGGATGGAGGATCGATGGCGTACGAGATGGGTGTCCAGAGCGAGCTGCATATGAAAATGAAGGTGAGCGGTGGCCAGAAAGCATGCGTCAGCAGACAAAGAAGCTTCTCGCGCAGTGTCTCCGATATGGACACGCAGCGATACGACGCAACGGTCGCCGCGACGAGGGTGAAGTAGACAAAGAGCAAGTGGTAGATGGACCAGTAGTTCACCAGGATAGCCCACATGCGCCTTGCCAGACCCTTCCTGTTTTGAGGGTCTCGCTCGTGGAGTGCCGAGTCCAGAGAGCCTGTAGGCTTGAAAGCCTGAGCCTCACCACCGAGCCATGCTGGCAAGATGAACGCCCGAATGATGCAGAGTGCAATGTAAGGAGACATCCACATCTCATAGCGGGCGCCACGCCGACCGGTGCGATAGCCAGCGGGCATGGACAGGACAAGCTCGCAAAGACGGTTGGCCATCAGGGAGGCAAAGCAAGCGCGAATGAGCCATCGAAGCTGATTGTCGGTGGAATAAGCGACGAGAGGCTTGCCCATGGCCAGGATGATAGGAATGGCGAATAGTGATACGGAGAGCATAATTGTGTAGAGGTTCAGTGTCGCATATAAAAAGCCAGAAAATCGCTGCGCAACAGACATGTCGCGGACCTTGTCACCCCACAGGGAGAAGTTGAGCTTGAAAGATGTGTCGACAGTGCCAATCGCCCAACGGGTGCGCTGTTTCAAGTGGCCGCCAAAGTCTTCGGGAACTGTACCAAACTGGAGAGGCTCGTGGACGTATGCCGTCTTCCAGCCACGACCCAAGAGATGAGTAGAGGTGGCCACGTCCTCAGCGAGCGAACCCAGAGGAAAGTTGCCAATCTCATCCAGAGCATCGCGGCGAACGATGTAGCCAGAGCCAGTGCACCACGCAACGCCCATGGCGTCTTTGATGGGTTCGATCACATGTACGAAGAAGTCGAGACTCTGTGCCAAGGGGTCGCCACGGGGAGTGTTATAGAACAGCTGGGGTGGGCAGGCCATGGCCACCTTTTCGTCGCGAAGCAGATGGGGAAGCAACGCACGCAGCCAGCACGACTCGGGGATCATGTCGGCATCCAGCGCAGCCATGTAGAAACCAGCGCCGCCAGGAAGCGTGTGAACGTGGTCCAGGGCGTAGTTGAGGTTACCAGCTTTGAAGTGGTGAGGAACTCCTGGGAATTTGGGTCGCGCAACGTAGAAGGTATTGGGATATGTGTGCGCTATGGCACCCATTGCCTTCTCGAGGCTGGCAGACTTCCCGTCATCCAGCAGCAGAACACGGAAGCGATCCCTGGGGTAGTCCTGGTTGCACGCTGCAATGACCGTGTCCATGACTACGTCGTCATCCTCACCGCAGCAGGTGATGAAAACATCGACAGTGGGTACCTCTTGCCCGACGAGCCTCAGCTTCGGACGACCGCGATTCTTGATGGCCATCATTGTCCACATGTTGTGCATCAGCGGGGGAATGGCCACGCAGAACTCAATGGCGATGAAGACCCATGCCTGGTAGTAAACCTCGTTAGCCGCGTTTTGCGCGTAGACCACGCAGGTGATGCGGAGCGTCAGGTAGATAACGTAAAGAATGGCGTTCAAAATGGTGAGGACGGGAATAGCATAGTACACCTTGCGCCTCCAGCCCTTCCAGAAATCAGAGTCATCGCGCTCGTGTAAACGAGCAATGCCGGAGTCGCCCTTGACCGGGGCCTGGGCGAGCACGGGAGAAGCTGGGCGCGAGAGAAGGTTTGTGTGGCTGGCGGAAAAGCTGTGTTGGCTTTGGTTGATGTAGCTGTTCCTGTTGCTGTGGCCGAGCGGAGTTGTGCGCCCACTCTCGCCGCCGCCATAGACGAAGCCAGGTGAAGGGGACTCTGCTCGGGGGTCAAAGCTGTAAGGCTGCACCGGCTGGTGGTACTGGTGCATGGAGTTGCCGGTCAGAGTGTTGGTGCTGGAGCCCCATTGCGAAGAGGTGATGCCAGTCGCCGTCGAGGCGCTGTCGGGCTGGACTGTCGCAATAGGCCTTATGGGCCTTGCCAGCTCTCGAGGCGAGCTCTGGCCTGACTGGGGTGCAAAGTGGCGTGGGCTCGGCGGCGGTTGTCGAAGGACATCGATTTCAAATTCGTCGGGTGAGGCCTTCATGATGGTTGAATCTTCCGGTGTTGCACAAGCAACCCAGACGATGAAGAGAACGAGTGGCTAGAGGAAGCGAGTCCCCTTGAGGAGCGCAGTCTTAGCTGAAATAGTCCTGCGTAGCGTGGAAGGTTACCCCGGTTGGTGGTTGGTGAAGTAAGGCAAGATGGTAAAGTGTGTGGAAGACGGGGAAAGTTTGTCTGACAGACGGAACAAGGAGCAGTCGGACACAATGGGGGATGGACGGAGGGATGAGAAGGTACCGTACCGCCTAGAGGAAGGCACGCTGGGACGGGGCAGTACGTATAGGCATGATGGTGCCGGCACGTTGGTACGTCTAGTATGGCAGGTATGGAATTTGGAGGATGCCACTGCTAACACGGGGCGCGTCAGAGAACAGTGGATATCTGCTAGTGACAAAGGCAGCTGCGATTTTCTTGATTTGAAGTTAGCCTGTCCCACCTGACGAATGAATCTCGCGAATTGTCGATTGCTCGGCCCCTCTGGTGAAAAGTTCCAATGCATTGTGGCCCATGGTTTGTTGACGTTGCGCCTGGCAAACACGCGCACTGTGCGTTGTGTCGGAGGGATCTGAGTCGGGCCCACCCTTCGCGCGCCTTGTATGCACTGATCTCCACCGTCACAGGGGCTGCAGCAGCCGCCTGCAGTGGCCCTGCAGGACACTGACATGACTTTGAAGTTTGCTGCGCTTTGGCTAGACCAGACCGTGGACGTCATGTCACTCCAATTTAGCGTGCGCTCAGGGGTCAGGGGTCAGGGGCCAGATCAGCGTGTGACGCGCTAGATGTCCCCAGCACACCAATGATGCCCTAGCATTCGACATGGACTGGAGCTGCGAGGCTGCAGAAGCAAACATGTGAAGTTGAAAATCTTTCGCTTATCGGCTTGTGGGAGCAACCATGTCGCATCTGCCAGACTCGAACCTACCATGTACTTTGAGTAGCGTTCACCGCTCAGTCGGTCACTGTAGTCAACAGATCGGGAGTATGCGGGACTGGAAGGATTGGACTGGATTCTGGAGACTACCAGGAAGCAGAAAGCGCCGTCTGCTCAAAACGCTGAAAACAGCACCCTCCCGCCTGGATACGAGATGATGCAAACCTTATCCCACGCTGGATCCGGAGGCAGCGGACTAGGGCCAATGGGCGAGCCCGAGTCCCCTGTACGGAGTAGACGCGCTGATAACGCGGTCTGGAAATAGGTACCTAGCCCGCTGCAATTTGCAACTTTTGCACTGGCAAAGCTAAGTAGGAACTGTTATTGCCGAGCGCGCCGCATTGGCGCGCCGGCTATCTCGGGACGCCTCGTACTGAAGTGGAGACTCGGACAAGACACACAAGCTCCAGCTGCCGTGTCTCGTGTTCAGCCAGCCCACTGTTGGTCTCGTAAAAAAGGAGTTAACTTGTCAAGAGGTGACAGACACGCCGTCACGAAGAGGCGGTGCTGTGCAATGCTCCATCGTCACGACGCAGCCTCGTCATAGACAGCAACAGGGCCTAATAGCTCAGCAAACCGCGTGCGGTTTGCACGCTTGGCATCAAGCTTAAAAGTCCGAACTCTGTTGGCGCAGCCACATTCCGGTCAGGGAAGAAAAGGCTGTATTATTCCAGGGCTGGACTCGCTGGAGTGGCATGTTTGCGGCCTTTGAAGTTGGACGTTAGTAGCGGCGGCACCGCCCCCTTTTCCACATTAGTCGCCCGATTCTCTTCGCGATCAGCAAGCTCAGCTGGAGCAGGCTTATCATTGCCCATCTCAGGACGCCATACTGTGTGAACTTGACTCATCGTGCACGGCAGAGCCAACCAGACCACCCCCCTGCGCATTCGGCCAACTCCATGCAATTTTCTCCAGTGCCTGCATCACATCCCATCCACAACTCATACAAGCCGTTGTCTTGGCCGGTTCCATCCTTGCAAGATTACCATCGCCCATCCTACCGTCACTCGCTTTTTGCCTTGTCTGGCAGCCTCTCGTTGCAGGACGGACGTGCCATATGCTTCTCGCCATTGTCAATATACCGTCTCTGGAATTGGGAAACATTCTGGATCTCGCGACTTCCTCCGACCTACGACCAGCATTCTAATTAGACACGGGCAAGAGAAAGAAGAAGTAAAGAGCCGACACCGTTGCAGTTCACCCGAAGCCGCCTTACTCGGCCGGCCACTCGTTCATCCCTTTGGAAGCGCCCGCCTTGACGGTGCAGACACTCGTTTTATTCAGAACATCACATCATGGGCGCCCTATCAATATTAAGCGGCGTGCTCGCGCTGCTGCCTATCATCTGCTCTCTCGCAGTCTTGATCGGTCTCGACGTTGGCCGTGATTCCTCGTCGCCACCACTGTTCAATCCTGAGAAGCCGAAAGGTCCCGATGGCAAACCACTGGATAACGGCATCAAACACAAGTCATACTGCGATGAAACAATTGGTATTTCGCCACCGGCAAAGGGCGATCACTACACGCGTAAGACTCGTGCGCACATGCGCTTCAGGCGCCGGTGGCTAACCGAGAATCGCAGTCAACCCGAATCCATGGAACTGGGAAGAAGGCGACGAGGGCAGTCTCTGCCTCAATGTCACGACCTTCAACAACCAGACGTATCCAACCGATTCCTCCGCGCCCGAATTCTCCGTCACATGGCAGTACCCTCCAGGGCCGCCATCGTCGCCTGTGCACGCTTACCCCAACGTCAAGGTCGATTCTGGTGTCTTTCCCAACCAAATCAAGAACATTGACGAGATGATGCTCGACTTTGAATGGACGTATGCTGTAGGCAACCTGACGGTCGAGACCACGGACGAAAAGGCACTCAATGCCAGCAACGTCAACGCCAACGTCGCGCTCGATCTGTTCTTGGACCAGGACAAGAAGAAGGCGCAGATCAGCGAGGATGCTAGTACGGAAATCATGGTGTGGTTCGCGGCGTTTGGGCCTGCGACGCAGCCCATCGGCCGGGATGACGGCTCACTGGATGAGCAGGAGCTTGACGGCACCAAGTTGTAAGTTGATGTAGCCCGCAGTCCTCATCTATTTCCCGGGTGCTGACCCCATCATAGCACGCTGTACTCTGGCAAAAACGGCGTCGGTCAGTTCGTCCTCACCTGGTACTGCGAGGACCCCGCCCCCAAGTTCCACGGCGATCTCCAACCGCTCGTCGACCGCCTCGTCGAGATGGGCGACACCAACTTTCCCACAGAGTCCGATTACATTGGGTACATGGCTGTGGGAACCGAGACGTACTTCTCCGACGACTATGTCACCTTTCACGTGCCCCAACTCGCGATCGACGTTCACTTGAAGGATTAAATGCGCGGCATAATGCCACCAAGCAATTAAGAATGCGGGCACACTGCACCTGCGCACGCACATCCATGTGTTGCGCACGTTACACGTCTTGGAGCCCGGAAGAGACTGGGTGCCACATGCAATTGCCGCTCTGCGCCCGGTTTGCCAATCGGGTAATTCAAGCTGGTCAAAACTGGCAAGTCTCCCGCCGCACCTAAGTGCAGTCACACCAGGGCTTTCGATTTAGGATAAATGAGCGACTCTTCGGTAATTTTGATTGAAACATGCCCATACATACGGCGCGGGCGCAGCGGATTGATTGAATTTTGTCATGACGAGGCCGAGGCCAGGTCGGTGGGATAGAAGCACACGCACAGCCTTCGTAGATAGAACAGCGGTCTACCAGAAGTGACGTTATACGGGAGCGCGACAGCGTGATGAGATATAATACAATTGAACCAAATTTTGAGCATCTCATCGAGTTCCGTTCTCTAGTATCGATTCCATTGCTACAGTGAGAACAACCCAGAGGTCTCCTCAGTTGTGTGGCGCGACTGAACACATTTCGAAACCCAGTACACGGTAGTTAGTTATCTTCGAGGCTTAGTTAACCTTTACTTGTGTATTCGCGTACCCTACAGTCCGATGTGGAATACTTTGACTTTCAACAGCGCTCCGCGTTAAATTAAATTGGCCGCAGGATTTTTCGTTCGGGGCTTGAAGGCTTTTTGACCGCAGCTAGCGGCACCAGATTGCGTCGACAAGGAGACGTGCCTCCATGGTTTTGTTTGGATGTCTTGTCTTGTCTCGTCGCTATTGACAATTGACAAAATCGCGAGGTATGCGAGACTAGAATCGCAAATGTGAACAGCAAGTCTAGGCAGGCATGACGTCAGCATCGATGCCAAGGCTTCCATGGGTGCTCAATCTCCATTATTGATGTCGCGTTCCACAACGGCGAGAAATTTCCTATTCTTTCCGCACGATGCAATGTTTAAGCGCCGAAAATCCACCTCAGGCTGGTTTCAGCGATGCCGGTCTCGAACTCCTCCTTTGTGACTAGCGCCCAAGGCCCGTTGCGCCCCACTGACACGCCAGCTGCGAGCCGACGTCTGTCGATGTGAACTTATCACACGCGCTCACGTTTCCAGTCATGACTCTAGACGTGTACGTATTCACATGATCAGGGAGTGATCGAGAGGATGATTACTCAATGTTCACGTCTCTTCTTAACCTGGCGATAGCAACTATGATAGTCAAATTGGCTTGTCCTCTTACTGCTGACGCCCCCGCTAGCTCACCGCATATGAACCACGCCGCGTGTGAATGCCAAAATTCCCCACTATGATGGGATTTTTCGTATACCAAGCAAGTCTGATGTATACGTAGGTTCGCCATATCCTACCCGCAAAGCGCCCATAGTGTCTCCGAAACTGAAGTGTGCGCCCTCCCGCCCAAAGCCGGGCTCGCCAGTCTGACTGAAAATCAAAAATAGGAAAGACAAGAACGCCTCTAGGAACGCTCCATATCACCGCACGCTAACACAACGCAAAAAGCTGCTCAATCGTGTCCCCAATCAAAGCCACATACTTGGCAAAGTGATCCGCATCTCGGCCCTCAATGTCTTCCAAAAGCTGAAGAACGCCGGCAATGCGCTGCGTCACCTCGCCACTGGGAGCGGATGCGGCAAGCGATCGGAAGACCTCCATGGGGCCCACGGCAGAAGGCGGCGGGTCGTCGTCGTGTGCTGCGGCCAGCTCCATGCACTGCTTTGCCCGCGCTTGGAATACTTCCAACTCCTGGTAGACGTGAGCCGCCTCCTGAGCGAAAGACGAAACACTCTGCGGCTGGGTGACACTGCCGGCCCCTGCCATGAACTGAGAGAGAATGGCCTTCTAGGGCAAACAATCCTCGGTGGAGGGAATATCAAAGCCGGCAGCCTTGTAGCAGGCGGCGGCCACGACCATGTAGCCGCTGTCATTGGCGTTTTCGAGGCAGACGGGTGATGTGGGAATCACGC
The DNA here is from genome assembly GCF_022114955.1 of Emericellopsis cladophorae. NCBI lineage: Eukaryota > Fungi > Ascomycota > Sordariomycetes > Hypocreales > Bionectriaceae > Emericellopsis > Emericellopsis cladophorae. The sequence goes on from NW_026250990.1 coordinate 97,142, forward strand.
GCGGTGGCTTGTCGAGCTGGAGAGCCTTGCTCAAAACGCCGGTGATGAATGTGCGGACGTGGTGCTGCAGGCCCAAAGAGGGACAAAAGTCGTACGCGTAGACGAAACGGCGGCGTTGGTCGACGTGCAGAAGGAACCAGAGGGTCGGGTTGGAGGTGTCCTCACCAGTATCGGCTGATCCGCCTCCAAGGTCGTTGACCGGAACGCCAATGATGGAAAAGATGGAACCAGTTGTGTCAGCGCTGTCGTCTGTCGATGGATGGTTGAGCTCATGGTCCAGGAAGGTCGTCGGACAGATGGAACACTCCGCGATGAGCTTGATGCATGTTTTCATGGAGGCCTCGGTCAGCTCCCCGGATGAGTTGCGTTCGGGTCCCTGCGGTGGGGTGGTACTGGGGACTTCGTCTTTCGCACTCTGGGGCCTGATAGGCAACGGCGTTGTCTCAAGCGCAGATTTGTTGCCTTCAACTGAGTGCGCGGCAACTATCTCGTCCACAGATGCACGAGGCTCGGACGAGCGTTGGTGTTGAATTGTATCGTCAAATTTGCATACGGGCTTTACATCCATGACGGTCTCATTGTCTGTCGTTTCCAGGACAGACTTGTTTCCATCGCTGACACTTGGACCACCTCCCTCGTGAAAGTTCTCTTGTTTAAAATCGACGCTGCGGTCGTCATCAATAGTGTCGAGCATTTTGGTATCCTCGCGGTACTCTGATGCGTGGACGGAAGGGACGGGCGTCAGCGTCTTCTCGCCCTGCAGAGTTTCCTTGCTGGCATCGAAGTAAATTTCATGCTTGAGTTTCGAACTCTTCACGAGGGCAGGCGGTGATGGGGTTCGCGAAGTATGGGTGAGCTTGAAAGGGCTCGACGGCTCTGGAGCGTCTCCGCCATGTTCATGTTCCGTGCCTGGCGCCGGCGTGGCTGAGCGTCGGGCTGGAGGTGCGATGATGAGCTCCAGTGTGTTGCTCTGGTGAACTGGGTCTGTGACTGGTTAGCAGCTGCAGTATATGGTGTCGAATCCACAGTTTATGGTAACCTGCCGGTTTTCTTCCTGGAGGTCCCGTTTGTCTTTTCAGAGTTAACGGGCGTAGAGGCGTTGTCGACTGTCTTGGACTTGGTAGCAGAAGAAGCCTCCGAGGCCGAGTTCTTTGGCTTCTTGCGGGGTGCATTAGACGGAGGAGGGCTGGCCTTCTCGTCCGAAGCGTCAGCCGTGCTGTCTCGACCTCGTTTCTTGCTGTAGGGCAGCCCTGAGATTGCAATGCCCAGCTTGTCAGCGGCCACCTGGATGTCAGGGACTGTCAGTTTTGTCTTGTACCTTTTGGCTCCAGTGTTGTCTCTCAGTCTTATCTGCATAGCGGCCTCCAACTGGTCTAGGACGTCGGAGAATGGCTTCCCTTCCAACTTGACGACATAGCGGACGAAAGAGTCCGTTTCGGCGGAGAACTCGTCTTTGGCCTCGTTGCCCCAGACTTTCACCAGACGATCATTGAGCTTCTCACGCACCGAAGGCTTGTTGGACGCAGAAGTGTCTGCTTCCTCCATCCTAGAAGCTTTGACGGACCTCTCTATCTCTTCGCGGAGATTATCAAAGAACTTTGCTCGCTCCTTTCGAGTGTGCTCTTCAGCGAGAGCTTGTTCTCGCTCGAGTTGGCTCTGAGGGCTGGGGGTCATGAGAAACGCAGAAGGGGAGCATGAAGGGAGTTGAAGGTGTAAGGGTGAGGTGAAAGAAGGCAGGAAGGCAGGGCGGTTTCGGCTCAGCTTGATCGGCCACTTGTGTGAGTCAAGAGTTTGATGCCATTGTGCTGCTTGAAAAGCTTTAACAAGATGAGGTGAAATGGAGCGTTCTCTCATCCCAAGAGCAAGTGAGAGGCCCACTGAGTCGGACTGACCAGCTGACCAGCATATTCTGCCCGTGAGGTATCGAGGGCGAATTCTCATGCACGACTACATGGGACTTCAATTTGAATACATCCAGTCAGTTGAATCTATTAATGAGGGTAAAAGCTCTATTCAGAACATCTGAGAATTTTGTTCTGACTTTTATTAACCCTCATGCATGTGCAGACAGCATACATCAAGATCAAGATGACACTGGACGATAGTGATTGAAGTGAACAATGGCGGACTCATAAGTTGGAAACAATCTCATACTTGGCAAACACGACTTCTGTTCTAGATGGTTCCATTGCCTTTCCAAAGGAAACAACCCAACACGGGTATACCAACTTTCTATCGCCAGTCAAAATATAGGCGAGCTTGAGTGATATGAGCTTCTTGCAGAGGCACTATTGCCTTGCTATCTCATTCAAGTGCTGGACATCGAGTGTGAAGAGACTGGGCTTGGCACAAGGCCGAGTTCTGCCTTGCGATGAGCGTCTGGAATCAGCACGAGCTTACCACATGCTGGCCTCAGTCCGCCTTTTCCATCAGCACGCTGCTCCTCTGCCTCGGTACATAAGCGAGAATGGCTCGTATGTGTAGTATGTACGACCACTTTCGCCTGTTCCCTTCCGTCTGCGATTGTGGAGAGTGTCTGTCATCCGCCCTCGAGCATAACACCCGACCATAATGGCCTTGTCCACTTTATCACGGTAAACACGAGCAGCAAAGCCAGCACAGATGCCAGCACATCGTCATCATGTCGCCATGCGACATCGCATACCCAGAAGCCCGCTTAAGTAGCCCATCTTTCTCAAAATAGAGCGCCTCTTTCGTTGCATTGCGGCTGTAATTATTAATTGACGGTTCCTCGACCGAACCTGGACCCTTGCGGGGATGCAACGATGCTATACCCCATACGGCAACTTTTGGACCATTGCCGGCAGTTCGTTGGACTGTGCCACGGCAGCTGACATGGGTGACACTGCAGATCTTCTCGTGTTCTTCTGGCTGGGCGTCGGCGACAGATGTAATACCGCGCCTTGGTGGTGGGTTAGCTGGCAGGCTCAACGCACCCAGCAAGCACGCCTCTTGGCTAATGGCTTGGGCGTCGTCATGATCGCATCAAAATCCACGAGGAGAGACTGACTTAATCGTCTGTGTAACGACGAAATGCGTATATAAGACCATGGACTTTTGCTCCCAAGGCTAGGGAGATCTCATCACTGCTCTCATCTTAGAAGATCATCAGACACCATAGCGACGACAGACTCACAAACAACACCGAACCTCCAACATCACAAACCACTTCGACATGCTCGCTCAAGGCCTCATCACATTTTTCCTCGCCTCCACGGCCTTTGCTGCCCCGGCCCGCCGCGAGCAGGTCAAGTCCATGTCCTCGTCGGCTGCCAAGGAGTGGACCGTGCTGGACATGTCCCGGGACTGCAACAAGGACGACACCAAGTGCACCTGGACCTTTAGCGTTGACAAGAATGAGGACGGCTTTGAGCCCGTGGACTGCGAGTACATCATCGAGGGCGATCCCGCCTCGGAGACGCCCGGCGTCACCCCCCAGTCCTGCGAGCCCTTCACCATCACCTCGGGCTACGACAGCAGCGGCTTCACTGTCCTGTCCATCGTCGACTACGACACGGGCAAGATTGTGTGGGCCGGCTACAATGACGACGTCCTCGAAAACGGCGAGACTGTCACCCCTGACCGCAGCTGGGCCGTCTCTGATCTCCCCTGATTGATTGTGGTTGCTGGAACATGTCCTTGAATGCTAGAATGCTGTTATTGGTGTCGTCGGGTTGTTTTTCTTTCAATTTCCCTTCACGTCTGTCAGCATAGATGCCACGCTGGGTTGATTACGATACACACGACCCTTACTCAATGAAATCAAACTTCAACAATGCGTGTGAGCAAATCGACGTGATTATGCCGGCGAAGTGAAGTACATGTACACGTATATCGGTCCACAAGTGTGGAGAGGAAGCCCCTTCAATTGCAAGTCGTTGGGCGTCCAAGGGAGCAGTCACATTGCCGGCTCGAGCCGCAATCCTTCCAAAAATCCCCCAATTATGGAGTCATGGATGATGGATCCAGAATACCACTCCTTGACGGCTAGGCTAGAATCGGAGTGCCGTTGGAAGAACAGTGCAACATCGCAGCATTCGTATCAACGTGGAACGGACTCACGGAGTCCCTATGACGTCGTCGAACGTCAACATGAGAATACCTCACTTGCCAATTGGTTTCAAAGCTACATGCCCGGCGAATGAAGTCCGAACCTCTCGACACTCTTGAAACTACAATCATTTTCGTTCTGACTCACTCCACACAATGCCCGGCGACAAGCTCAACTTCAACTGCGCCGTTGTCACCGGCGGCGCTGGGGGTATCGGCCGTGCCATGGCCGAGTACTTCATCGCCAATGGAAAAAAAGTCCTCCTTGCAGGCCGCACGGAATCCAATCTGCAGGAAACGAGCAAGGCCATTGGCGCGGCCGACTACTATGTCCTTGACACGGGCAAGACGGCTGACATTCCGTCCTTCGTCGAGAAGATCACAAAAGAGCACCCCGAGCTAGACTGCCTCGTCAACAACGCCGGCGTGCAGCGGCCCATTGAAGTGGCCAAGATGGATGCCGTTGATTTTCTGTCCAAAGCCGACCAGGAGATCGATATCAATATTCGCGGACCCATGCATCTGGCGCTGACATTGTTGCCGCACCTCCAGTCCAAGCCATCGGCGACCATTATCAATGTCTCGTCCGTCTTGGGCTTTGTGCCCTTCTCCATCATCAACCCGGTCTACAACGGCACCAAGGCCTGGCTGCACTCGTGGAGTATGACCTTGCGCACGCAGCTGGCGCAGGCCGGCACCAACGTGCGCGTGGTGGAGATTGCGCCCCCCATGGTTGAGACGGACCTCCATCGCGAGAGGGTTGATCCGGGCGATAACAAGAAGGAGAAGAACTCCATGGCCTTGAGCTTGAAGGAGTTTATGGATGAGGTCTCGGTGAAGCTGGAGAACGGTGACGATATGATCACGGCTGGGCTTGGCAATGACATGGTGCGGAAATGGTATGATGCATACGGGGGGATTTACTACAAATCTTCTGGAGGAAAGTAGCTCTATGAATTAACGAATAGATAGTGAAGGTGCTGGACCAATTTGAGCTTGACAGCCCCAATGACACCCGCGAGTGCTTGGTGTTGGAACTCCTGGGTCCAAGCATGCCTGATGTTCTCGATGTCCATTTTGTTAACGACAGACTTCCCGTTGCTCTTGCTAAAAAGGTTGCGCGTTAGACCATTCTTGGTCTCGACTACTTGCACCAACACGGAATTGTACATGGAGGTATGCTTGACCACGAGCTTCCAGATCCATGTTTTGACTAAACAGAACAGACCTTCACGCGCGCAACATAGTTTTCACCCTCTCGCTGTCGGAATCGAGTGGTGAGGACGAGCTGTTGAGGACACTGGGGAACCCGAACTTGGACAAGTCCGACGGGTGAATGGTGAAACAACTGAGCCTGGGTAACCAGAATATCTTGTTCGACCTGCACAGTATCGTATTTCGTGGGTACGTCTTTGTCCGAGTCGATCAAAATCGTGGACCATGAAGAATGATTCTTTGATACGGACCCCCCGGCGACTCTCCACACACCACCTGCCGAACACGCGCCCGAGGTCATATTTGAAGACAGTCTTGATCATCGCGTAGATCTGTGGAGTCTGGGCTGTCTGGTATGTTCTCCGTGCTCCCAGTCTGCCACACGGTTGAAAGAGAGCTGCTAACCATACGGGCAGCTATTCGAGCTCTTCGCTGGACAGTCTCCGTTCGACGTCTTAATGTTGACTCCTGGTGTACTCACTGGCCAAATGGAGGACTCTGCTACCGACTTTGCTACCGACAAGCTCCCGGAGCGCTGGGTAGAGAGGGCCAACCGCGTCAAGGAGCGATCAGGAGATTTTATCGGGGCGGGAGACGAGGGAGACGGAGCAGTGAGCACTCACACGCTGCAACAGTGGCTGGAAGAAATCTACTTCCATCAAGGCAAGAGTGCAGGACTAAGCGGCGAGGATACCCGGGCATTGGGAGAACTCGTGAGTAAGATGCTCTGTTTTGAGCCTTGCTCGCGAGCGATTGCCGCACATTTGCTCAAAAACACCTGGTTCACCTGAGGGGGTCGAATTGCAGCATACGGAGAGGGTAGATTCGTTTGCTTGACTACGTCTAGCTCCTCTTCAGTCATGAAAGCTCAGTTTGAACGCCTCATGCCGCAGCGGAGCGTGTGCTCGAGTCTAAAGGGCGCGAGTTCAAGGCAAAGGCCGTCATCGGGTGTAAGAGCTCCTACATCACCTTGGATAGCCGTTCCTGCTGACGGGTTGCGGGCAAAAAGAGCAAAAGAGCAGATTCAAATGGAATTGAAATTTGAACAGTTGGACGAACAGGGAATTGAACCCTGGACCTCTTCCATGCTAAGGAAGAATCATACCACTAGACCATTCGCCCGATTGACTGATGAAAGAGTGAACGAAAATGCGGTATATATTCCTGGTGCAATGCAAATTCTCTCGGCCGACCTTCAGTGGACTCCCGTCGGACGGAAATGCCTCAAGTGGAAATTGCGGGGGCCGGCAAGTGGTTCAAGCGTCGCGAGTCAGTCGGTCGACTAATTATGCGGAGGCTCGATGTTGGGGGTCGAGCGCGACGGAAAAGCAGTCCCTGGACTGGAGGTGAGAATTGAAGCTGCCCAGAGTATGTCTGAACGCATGTTACATGTTCATAATCAAAAAGAAAGGATCAGGTAGGCCTTCGTCGGGTAGGATCATTGAGGCTTGCGACGTGATGTCGCCAATGCGCCGCCATCTCGCTCAAAGCGGCTAGATCCGGCGAAGGTTCCCCCTTCCCCTCCCTCATCCTCCTCCCGTCCAGCGCTGCCTCTTCTCCAGTCTTCTACACACAACGACATTTTACACAACAAGTAACAGGCTCCCATTGTGCGCTTCCGGATCTGCGCAATGCCCGCGGTCAAGAGGCCATGTTTGCAGTGCAAGGGTACGTTATCCTTATCCGTCGAGTCACACGTCACTAATGGGTCTGCTACCCCCAGAGAGGCACGTCAAGTGTAAGCAGCAGTCCCTGGGTGACAACAGTGTTCACGTTCAGGCTCTCACATATTACCACCCGCAGGCGACGAGAAGCGCCCAGTCTGCAGTAGCTGCGAGCGGAAGGCGCTGGAATGCTCCAGACCAAGCAAGAAGACTGTCTTCCGCCACGACACCACGGCCAACTTCTCCAAGGACCAGCAGTGGGTCAACAGCGCTCCTCGGCAATGTGAGTTGGGTTCTTCCCCTTTCCTTCTCCAGCCCAGCCTCTGACTCTTCTTAGTTCAGCTTGAGAGGCAGTCTCTAGATCCAGACGGCGAAGATGGTGGAGAAGACACCACGTCGTTGTCTTGCCACAGTGAGACCCCCAATGGTGAGCGTACAAGTAGTCATGCTGCTACCCCAGCCCCAAGTATCAGCACTCAACCGCCAGAGAAGAAGCGTCGTCTGACAGAGATTAACCTGCCGCCTCTGAGCTCCCCCGAGTCTGTTCATGTCCACGGGGTGAGTGATCCTGCCAACCTGCAGAACCTGGTCCTGCCTCCTATATGCGAGGGGAACGTGCCGCCGCCCTGGGACTGGACCGGTCCCAACGCGAGATCGGCACCGTCACCTCCTGTTCACCATGAAGACTCGGCCCTCCGTCACTTCCCCTTGCAGGACGTGCAGGAGGCCTGCTTGATGAGGTACTACATTGATGAAATCGGGCATTGGCTGGACCTCTGCGACGAGGAGCGACACTTCCAGCTCGTGGTCCCCGTCCGCGCGCGTCGACATCCATATCTGCTCAATGCCGTCTTTGCCGTCGCGGCTCGTCACCTGGCGAGAATGCCACAGTACCAGACGAAGCAAGGCATCGTCTACCAGGGCCAGCACCTCCCCGACCTCGACAGGCACACGGCCGTCGAGTACATGCTGCAGTGCATCCCGGCGCTGCGACGCTTCCACGACACGGAAGATGACGAGTACCGAGATAGCATCATTGCCACCGCCGTCATCCTGCGACAGCTCGAGGAGATTGACGACGAGGACGACGGCGATGACCATGTATCTCATCTCCATTTTCTTGAGTCGGCGCCTACCAAGCCACAGATCAACTTCCTACCCATCATTGACGCAGTCTTGAGGAGTCCCCCCTCTCAGTCCTTGTTTGGCCGCCGAGGTCTGATCCGTGCTGCCTACTGGATGGCCCTGAGGCAGGAGATTTACCATTCCTTCACGCGGAGACAGGCCCCGCAGATGATCCTGGCGGCAGACTACTGGCCCAGTGCTTCGAGTGCCAACAAGGCCGTCATGCATACAGTGCAGGTCGTCAAATGGCGATGGGGCAATGGCTCGGAGCAAGAATGGAGTACGTTTGGAGAGACCGCATACTTGACACCAGCTGACGAAGCAGACCGCCTCATGAGGCAACAGGAGCATCTGGACCAAGATGTCCTGATGGATATCCAGCCCATATACTACAAAGAGGCCGATCGCACATTGGGAGAGATCTTTCCCACCGTATGGTACTCGACCGTCTTGGAGACGACCACGATCCAGCAGGCTCTCATGGCAAAGTCAGTCCTCTACGCGGAGAATCCCGCGCTCAAGTCTAACGCGGCCACGCGCAACATCTGGCGAAAGGTGGAAAGCGATGTGCGCGGCATCATGATCCAGCTCTGTGGCATTGCGCTCTGCCATCCCGGGTCACCCCCCGCCATCTTGAACGCAGCGTTCGTCCTTGAGATGTTTGGCGACTTTTTCACGGATCACTACGAGCGGGAGGCCATCAAGAAGGTGGTCGAGAGGTACCGCGCACAGCATGCCTGGCCGGCAAGAAAGCTCGTGGACATGTTTGGATGATGGAGGAGGACATTCGATGGAGGCTGTCTATATGTATCATCACGCTGCTCCATTTTGAGCCGGCGCCACTTTCCAGCCCTTGCGCAGCCCCAGCAATGTCCCTCGAAACACGCCGCGCAGCGTCAACGCAGAGCAGGTGAGCCACAGGATGACCAGAACGATGACCAAAATCGTAGACCATACCCTGCACACCGGCGAGTCGAGGAGCTTGCCCAGCTGGACAGTGGAGTTGGTGTAAACACCCTGGGGGCCTGTTAGCGACATGGCCCGGCACATGCCCGATGGCAACAACGGTCACTTACCCAGGGAAACACAATCGACCAGGATGGGATAGCAAAAGGAAACGGCTCACGCTTCCTGATCACCTTGAGAATCACGCGCCCGATGCAGAAGACGGCAAACGTCCACCAAAAGGTGGCCTGGCCCCAGGCGACAATGCCACCCAGCATGCTGGCATAGCCAATGGGCGCGACAGCCTGCTGCGACACAAAGACGGCGGATTCTGGTGACGGATAGGGGCCCGAGATGGGCTTCAACTTGGTCATGGCTTGGCCCAGCGACTGCAGGGCAAAGCTGGCCTGACCCCACGGACCACAGAGCACCATGTCCGTGTAGATGAGTGTGGCTGGCAGCGGTCCGGCCGTATTCCCCTCGTGCGGCTGGAGCATGCGTATCAGGAACAGGACGTCCAGCATGACGGCGAGCGGCAGCGCCAGGCCGACGAGGAGGAACCCCATGATGAGCATGGGGACAAGCTGGTCGCGCTCCAAATGAGCCGAAGCCGAGCTCGCTATGGTGCCCGCCCCCGCTGCCGCTGTCAGCGCGGCAATGATGGGCAGCTGCGTCGTCGGCGTCAGGCTCTCCACGAAGCCGCCCTGCGCCCGTATAGCCTTGAGGAAGAGGAGCGGGACGCCGACGCAGCACGCTGTCGCGAGGCCCGCGGCCACCCACCACATCGCATAAACAGCGTTCGCCCAACTCCTACCGCCCCAGCTCGGCACGACCACGAGCGAGACCATCATGACCGAGACGGTGAAGGAGACGCTGATGCTGGCGAGGCATGACGCCTGCGAGGGGTCGGTGCCGACGCCGCGGAAGAAGGCCTTGGGTTCGAGGACGATGCGCGAGAAGAGGATGAGGCTGAAGAGCAGGAGGGTGACAATGTTGATCATCCAGAAGACGACGGAGATGGTCTGGAGGCCGGTGAACTGGTACTGTATCTCGTGGAGGATGACGGCGGTGATGCCGGTCCCCTGCGGTATGAGGAAGAAGGGTGTCGAGAAGTGTTGCAGCGCCGTGCGCGCGGGCGTCGTCTGGGTCACCTGCGTTCGGGCCCCCATGATTTCCACTTTTCAAGGTTGGCGAGCAGAATATTCCGGGCGTATAATGATGGAGAAATCCAGATCTCAAGCCTTAGTACTCCCGGGGGATATCAATTCATTTTATTCGAGAGTCTCGGGGCAGCGTCGCAATGCTGGGCATACGCAATAAAGGCTTGGCTTCGCGTGGATGTGCGGCATGTCGCTGCCGGGGAGGCATTTCATTAGTGCGCGCGCGACGCCGTCTCCAGTTTATTCGCAGCCTCAGAATCTTGATTTCTGGATGCAATGACCCGCCCCGTGCTTTGAGATTGTCGGATCGGGCGAGGATCTGAAAGCTTGGCCTATTACCGCCGTGTTGGATCTTGGATGTTGGATCTTGACAATCCGTGAGCTTGTCCGTCTGCCCTGCGCGACCGTGCCTGCTCCTGGATTATCTGCTCAGGAGAGACAGACGAACCCTACATTTCAGCCTCTTATCTTGCGCAGAATGCGTTTTTTGCGACACGACATGCACACCGTACGCCCAAGTACCGATGGCGTCGGGCGCCCAGTTGACGCTAGCCTTTTCTCCACATCACATCCCCCTCCCCGGGCCAGGGTAGGAGCCGTCTGCGTCATCAAGCAAACTTAAATTGGTCTGTCTTGATAGTGCGAATGACGATGCTTCGGTGACACTCCTCGTCTCTTCTTTGTCAAGCGTGAATCCTGGAACAGATTTGGTCTGTTGATTAGATGTGGACTGGACTGGCTTTTCAATGTCATGAAAGAGAAAGTCTGTTCCTGATCATCCTGCGAACTGCTCAAGGGAAGTCTAGTTGGGAAGCCACAACATGTGTGATGATAAGCCCACCTTACAGCAAGGCTAGGCTCGATTGAGATTCTGCCATTCGCGGTGGAAAGGCGACACCGAAAGGGTGAGAACCCGAAATAGTAAAACCGGAAGGTAAAGGACCTAGAGCATAGGAATCAGAGGAGGGATACTCTAAGAAAATAGCTTTACACGATTGAGAACGTATAAATAGAGCCTTGACGGCTGTCTCTTTTGTAATAACATAAGGCACTTGAACAACCTTCTCCACATCGTATCACAGCATGTTTCTCAGGATTGTGCTGCGCGGGCTTGCAAGGCGCAGGGTAGCCGTGATGCATCGGACCTCGAGAGGTGCACGTTCACTTCTAGATGGGTGTTACTCTCCCGTGCTTTCATAAGGATTGATCATGCTGCGGCCTACGTACATCGCGTACACTCATATTCTGGTCTGTATCTGTTTGGACTCGTGAATCAACCGCTTGTCTCTGCGTACGAATTCTACGTCCGATACGGCTCACACTCGGCCGCGTCGCTATCCCAGCCAGCATGACGCGCACGCTCCGTTCACGCAAAACAACGGGCCTTCCATCCGAGCCACAGCCAGATGCCATCGCCAAAGAGACTGCTGAATCAAAGCCAGAGAAACCGGCAGCTGTACCAGCGGGGTCCAAGAACTTCCTCTCAGAGGTCTCGAATGCACTGCTCTTCCCGAGGGCAGCCAACTTCGAAACCTGGCTTCACGCAAACCACGACTCGACGCCCAAGGGCATCTGGCTGCAGTTCAGCAAGAAAGCCCACTCTGTCCCCTCCATCACGTACGACGAAGCTCTAGACATTGCGCTGTGCTACGGCTGGATTGATGGGCAGTGCAAGAGCCTGCCTTCTGGCACGCACTCTGCCCGACGCTTCACGCCGCGTCGCAAGGCAAGTCTGTGGTCGAAAAGGAACGTCAGCAAAGTCGTCGCGCTTCAACATCAAGGAAGGATGACAGCTGCAGGGCTCAAGGAGGTCGAAGCTGCCAAAGCAGACGGGCGATGGGAGAGGGCATACTCAGGCGCCAAGGACGCCACCGTGCCCGGGGACTTTGAGACGCGCCTGAAGGAGGTGAAAGGGGCCTGGGCGTTCTGGGAGGGGCTGAACAAGACTGCGCGGTATGCTTTTCTCGTGCGGCTGGAAACTACAAAGACGACCGTCGCTCGGGAGAAGAAGTTGGAGCAATTTGTCAGGATGCTAGCGGACGGAAAGCTGATTTGATTATATTCGTCACATTGCATGGCTAGCGGAGGCATGTTCCCAGCGCGCTCACCAGCCTTCCTCGTCGTCCTCTTCACCGTCGCCATCGTCGTCGTCCGTCTCGCTGGCGATTCCATCAACGAGTGAGTTCTCATTGCCTGAACCGTCTTCGCTTTCCCCGTCTTCTTCTTCTCCTCCTTCGCTGTCATCGTCCGAGCTTTCCTCATCTTCGTCGCTGCCTGGGGCATGGTGACGGCCACGCGCACGGGCAGCCGGTGTGGGAATTTCCTCTCGGAACTTTGCCAGCCGCTGAGCTAGCGTGAGAGTGCGTGATGACGGCTCCTCATCTTCATCTTCATCTTCAACTTCATCTGCATAGTCTGAGCTGGTCGAAGCGGCTGCGACGCCGTCACCCTCCACCTCATCTGACGAAATGACCTGCGCTCTGCCGCGGGCTGGCCCACGCACCGGCTCCTCCCTGTCCTCCTTCTCGTCTTCATCATCAGAGATGACGACCACCGGCCGAGTCCGAACCCGTTTCGCGGGAGGGGCCTCGTCTCCCTCGTCGCTGGAATCGTCAACAATTTTCCGTTTCGATTGCCGTGATGGACCGGGCTTTTGTTCTTCCTCTCCCTCTTCCTCACTGCTGATATCAGGGCTGGAGAATCGCCCAGCATGAGGCTCGCCAGCTTCTGTCTCCGACGAGTCATCGACATTGACGGGGCCGGGTAGGAGCTCATCTCCAGAGTCAGTCTCCAATTCCACGACAGAAGCATCATCCAGTCCCTCGTTCTCGTAGGCGTCTTCGAAATTGGCAGGGTTGAGGAAGTCGTCGTCCAAATCATCTCCCGAGTCTCCGCTGTCTTGATCCAACGGCACTCCGCATTGGTACCGTTGCCACAGACGAACAAAACTGGGCCCTGCAAAGTCATAGTCCTCGCTATCGTCGCCGCCTGCCCCCATCTCCCATTCTATCATGGGTAGGAACTCAGTCTCCCCGTCTCCGGCCAGATCTTCAAGCGTAACGTCTGGCGGCAGGTGGCGCTCTATAGCGCCCCGCGCGTGATATTTGGCAAAGTCGGGGAACGTGTCGACGTCGGGCCATGTCCACCGGGTGGTTTGAGTTTCAACAACACGCCCCAAATCCTCCTCGTACTCTGCATCGTAGCAATGGACATGCTCCGTCACAGCCCATCGTTTCTCGCGGTCCGTCATAACATCTTCTGCTATCGCTAGATAGAATCTTTTGAGACGATGGCCGGTCATAGCGCCAATCCTGTCAAGATTGTCACGAATTAAGTCGCACCAATCAATAGGGATGGCGAGATGCCCTATTTGGGCGAAGACGTTGGCCCAATCCTCGAATATCTGGCGAGCATCGACCCACCCAATGCCACCGACCAGAATAATGTCGCGGTCCGCATTGTAACGAATCAATGCGTCGCCGCAGTCGCCAGCCTCGATGCCCAAGACGTTTGGAAATTTCAATGTTACTAGGTTCCTTGACTCGTGATGTATCGAAGACACCCGTCGCAGCGCCGCGGTCTGTGGTTCGAGCCATAGGTCATCAAAAAATCGCGGCTCAACCCTGGGCCCGTAATTCACAAGGCGAAGGGTCAAGACGCGAGGCTTTGGGTTTTCCAGATCCGGACAAACAAATTGCCATACGCGTTGGCGTATTTCGGGCGGTAGACGTGAGAACTGGTGAAAGACGCGGTCGTCCCCGCTTCTAGAGAGGTCACTGCGCTCATCGTCAGAGCTTGATACGTCGCTGGACTCATGGGCTTCGTCGTCGATGAGAGCGGCACCAGAAGATTGTGAGGATTCGGAGTTATCGTCGCCGGATTCATTTGATGACTCGTCGGAGCTGTCGAGAACGATTCTGTTTCTCGCCATACTGGGTTGAGGCGAATGCTGAGGGCGGCGAGCGCAAATTTGTTGAGATGAAAGTTTGATGTGTTCACGATGCCTGGCGTGAGTGAAGACTGAACGCGACATCACGTGATACTTCCCGCCTCTTCGCTGTCATCAATAAAGAGCCGGTCTGCGACGGTTTGAAAGCACGCGTTGCCCAAAACTGACCTGCGCCCGAACACTAATTAGTTGATGCCTTGAAAACAGTCCAAATCTCCTAAGCCACATAATTAAGGACCTGGTCTCCTCACATCTTTGGCCATTCCTTGTAGACCATACAGGGTAAGTAACATAGAGTAACCATTTCCGCAAGGACCCGATCGCCTCGGCCGAGATCCTGGCCAGCCATTCGAACCTTCACGTGTTTTTGATGAGAAAATTGAAGATTGATCGCACGTTGCTCGCACTCAGAGTATCATCAAACATTATCCCCTTGGTCGTCAATCCTGGCCTTTGAGCACAATTCGGGCCAGCCTGGTTCTTCCGCCAACATCGCTTAGTCACCCAAACACTCCTGCTACGTACCTCGGTGGAAAACTCTCCATCACTCTGGCTTCGTCGGTGAACCCTGCTGGACCTCTCATCGAAATACTTGCGTTCTTGGAGGATGGATCAATCAGGGCTGAGGATCATCTTCTACCTCTACCCATGTCTCGTCATTCTCACCTTACTCGGGGCACAGGCTTTTGAGTACTACCGCGATCGTCGAGGCGCGTCGCGTCACACGGTGCCGAGCAGCGAGCAGAAGGAGCATGCGCGGGTCATCAAGCGCAAGTTCACGAGACCCATATGGCTACTGCAACTCGGCCTCTCCCTCTTGCTCCTCGCCAGCATCGTGGTCGCCGTCCGCCAAGCGGTGGTTGACCTGTCTGAAAATGGTGGCAAGATTGAATTTCCCTTCAGCGCCTATATTGTACGTGGACTGTTGTGTTGCGTGCCGATGATGGAGATTTCTGACCAACCTTCAAGGCGTCTCATGTTGCTGTGCTGCTGTATTTCCTGGCTGGGCTGCTGCCAGACCCAGAAGGCCCATGGACACCGGGCTCGGCGCATTGCTGGGCATGGCTGATAGCGACGCTGGTGGAGGCGACCACTCTCGGCATCTTCGCTTCTGTGCCAGAATACCTGCGCGTGCCCAGCAGCTTCATCCACGCCATCGATACTCTGGGGTCGTGCAGGGTCGTCGCCCTGCTCTTGATGGCTGCCACCTTGATCATCCGGGACTACAAGCTGCGACCTGCCGAGCCACCATCGGTTCCGGAGGAGCGACAGTCGCTGTTGGAGAATGGACATGCCTCTGCCGAGTCGTACGGCAGCGTTCCGACAAAGCCTCCCAGCGCGACCAAGAGGACGCAAGTGTCTGGCACAGGCTGGCTGGACTACTTTGCTGGCTTCCGAGTCCTCTTCCCCTACCTTTGGCCTAAAGACTCGCCACTGTACCAGGCTATTGTGCTGGTCTGCCTCATTCTCATGGTGTTGCAGCGCGCAGTCAACATGCTGGCTCCGCTGCAGCTAGGTGTCCTCGTCGACTCCTTGGGTGAAGGCCGCATCCCGTACAAGAACATCATCCTCTACGTCGCCTACCGCGCCTTGCAGGGCAACCAAGGCCTCATCGGTGCCGCCAGAGGTGTGTTGTGGGTCCCTGTCTCGCAGTCTCTCTTTCGCCGTTTGTCGTCGGCGGCATTCGAACACGTCCTACGGCTGTCCCTCGAATTCCACCTCAACAAGAAGACTGGCGAGGTGACGAGCGCTCTCAGCCGCGGCGCATCCATCAACAACTTCCTGGAGAGCTTCTGCTTCCAGGTGTTCCCCATGGTCGTTGACATTTTCGTCGCGGGTGTGCTCTTCTTTGTCAAGTACGATGCCTTTTACACCATCATTGTCTTCTTCATCATGTGGTCCTATGTCTTCCTCACCATCTACGTGGCCAAGTACCGTGGCCGACAGAGGCGAGACATGACGACAAAGAGCCGCGAGATGGAGGCCGTCAGGACGGATGCAATCCTCGCCTACGAAACTGTGCAGCACAATTGTGCCGTCGAACGGGAAACGATGAGGTTCACCGATCACGTTCGTCTACTGCAGAAGGCCGAGCAGCTCGTCGTGTGGTCGTTGAACGGTTTGAATCTGACGCAAAGTTCCATCTTCACCCTGGGCACTGCCCTTCTGGTGGCCGTGTCCGCATACAAGATCTCCATCGGGCAGCAGACTGTCGGTGGGTTTGTCAGTCTGATCAATTACTTTGTGCAATTGCAAGGTCCTCTCAACTTCTTCGGCACCTACTTCAACATGCTACAGACCAATCTGATTGAGGCTGAGAGATTGCTTGAGCTGGTAAGTCTCTGTGGCAGCCTGAATGATCTGATGGAGCTGACATGATTCAACAAGTTCAACGAGACGCCTGACGTCGCCGAGAAGGAGGACGCTGTGGCACTTTCATCTCCTCGAGGCGAAGTCGCTTTCCACGACGTGACCTTTTCCTACCAGGCCAAGAAGGATGAGAACGTGCTCAAGGGCATCAGCTTCACCGTAGCGCCGGGGACAAAGACGGCCATTGTCGGAGAGTCGGGCAGCGGAAAATCGACATGCCTGAGGTTGCTGTTCCGGTTCTACGATGTAGCTGGCGGCGGCATCACCATTGACGGTCACGATCTCCGAGACCTGAAGCTTGACAGCGTTCGTCGGAACATTGGCGTTGTGCCTCAGGATACGGTGCTGTTCAATGCGTCCATCATGTACAACCTGCTGTACGCCAAGCCTGGCGCTACGGTGGAGGACGTACACAAAGCCTGCAAGGCTGCGAATATCCACGATCGTATCGAGTCCTTCCCTGAGAAGTACGAGACCAAGGTTGGCGAGCGTGGCCTCAAACTATCCGGCGGCGAACGACAACGTGTGAGTTATTTTGATAATCCTCATCGTGAACTACCGGGCACTGACATGACCTGCTTCTAGATTGCCATCGCACGTGCCATCCTAAAGGACTCGCCAATCCTGCTACTGGACGAGGCTACCGCGTCACTTGATTCTCACACGGAGAGGCAGATTCAAGATGCCCTTGAGCGCGTGACGGCGGGACGAACTACAATCACCATTGCGTACGTGTTTGAGGAAGCCTTTCTCGACCTGTTGCTAACAATGACAGCCATCGACTGTCGACCATCACCACGTCTGACCAGATTGTGGTCCTCCACCAGGGCGACGTTGTGGAGCGCGGCACGCACGACGAACTGCTGGCGCTGCAAGGGCGATATTACGCCATGTGGGAGAAGCAAACGACGACCGAGAAGAAGGAAAAGGAAAAGGAAAAGGAAAAGGAAAAGGAAAAGCAGAATGCCGACGGGAATGGTGCTACGCAATAGGAGCCGTTTGAAGCCAGCCCCAAGAACAGGAGGGCCGTTCCCCGCGAAGTCACGAGCTGCGCAGCGGCACCTGGCCAGTCCGTTTGCTAGGTACACCAATGCCCATCCAATCATCGATTCATCATTGCCATTCTGCTTGGCCGACTGACCGAGTTTCACGACGAGCTCGCCGCTCCAGGTTCAAGCCCCACAGCGCGTCTGTCAAATGGCCGTCCCCGGTGCTAAGATGATAAGAATACGTAGGAGGCACTCCCGGGATACTGTCTCCGGCTCTCTGATCTGTCGACCAGAGACGTCATGGCGCGAGACAGCAGCTCCGATGCAGACCCTTGTCTTTTCCCTGATCAACGTGGTCATTGACTCCAACATGAGAGCAGCATCATATGCGATGTCTTGTCGATTGCTTGTTTGTTCGCATCGTAGGTGGTGGGTGCCCGCTCACGAAATTGCTCCTGCCAAGCGCGGGCCCCCTGGGATCGACCGACCAGCAGGCAGGAGAGCAGCCAAGGCCACGCGCGCTAGTCTATGCGCGGCCCTTGCAGACATCGACGCTAGGCAGTTGGGAGTGATGCCTGCCCCACGCCCCTAGTCCAATGACTGAATAAGTCGGACCAATATTGGACGGCCAGACGGCCGTTGGCTACCGAAATGAGCCGGGGAGAGGGCGACGGTGACATGGCGCACAATCTGATGACATCAAGGATAAGCATGAGTATTCATTAGCGTCTCCGAGGCTGGAGATCGGCACGCGTCGTCGCTGGGCCTCTCTGCAGCTCTGCTTTTGTCTCGACGCTCGAGCCTCATTGACCGCGAACGAACCAGACAGACAGACAGGCAGACAGACCCCTGTCGCACTCTGCATGCTGGGCCGAGTGTCTGGTAATACATATGAATCTCGCCCGCGTCCCGACTTAGACGTATATATCATCTTACATGTCACCCTTTGGCACGCCCTCGCTTGTCAGGGCACCTGGAAACCGATCGACTTTGGGCAGATCCTCTCTGACGCCCGCCGCCCAACGACCTGCGAGCATGGCGGAGGGCAATGGCCGTTCGCGCGAGAGCCAGCGCAGCCACGACCCTTTTGGCGTGCCTCGTCGAACAACCAGCGCGAACCCCTCGAGGTATGTGCGCCATTGGCCAACTGTGGCAACCAGCCCCAACTGACCAGCTGCTGTCCCGGCAGCACGCGCGAACCATCGCTGAACTTTGACGGATTCGCCGATGACTTGATTCCCAATGGCCAGACGGGATCAGGGTATAGCCCCTCGGTCGCCTCTCGGAGCATGCGCTCGAGAACCTCGGCGGGCTCCCTGGCCGGGTCGTCTGCCGAGACATGGGACACCAATGCCACATCATACCTGCCAGCTCTGCAGGTCAAGGGCGCAGGCGAGGAGGACAACCTGCATCCGCTCGAGGAGGAAGAGTACGACCCGCGCAGCTTTGACATTGTGGCGCCGCTAGAGCAGGGCCAGGGCCCAAAGGCATACTCGCTGGAGGACCGCTCAGACCTGCTCTTCTCCAAGGAGCACATGAGGAGTATACTGGAGGACCCGCGACTGCTCGGCGACTTTTCGCGATTCCTGGCCCGCTCCCGCCCTGGGTCGGTAGCGCTCCTCAAGTACTACCTGAGCACCGAAAAGGCGGTGCGCGCCATTCGATACGCCAACTCCGTCATTGCGAATCTGGGCACGTTGGATGGTCACGATTTTGCGGAGGGAGACGGTGGCAACATGGACACGGTCAACCGCACCCTCCAAGAGAAGCATGATGCTGCGTTTGAGACGCTGGCCATCGACGAACTGCCCAGATTCATTACCCATGTCTGGGTCGACATTGTAAGCCTCTCCATGCGAAGAAAGATTATGGGTTCGATGCCGACGGATCTTCGCGACGCGTCCGAGGGTCTGGCTGAGGTCTTTTGCCTCAGCGACCCGTCGAGACACGACAACCCGATCATCCTGGCCTCCGACGAGTTCCACCGCACGACGCAGTATGGCATGGACTATGCCATTGGGCGCAACTGTCGCTTCCTGCAGGGACCGCGGACGAACCCCTTTAGTGTGCAGCGGATCAGGGAACGCATAAAGGCCGGGCAGGAGCACATTGAAACATTCCTAAACTACCGCCGGGATGGGTCACCCTTCATGAACCTCCTGCTCTGCGCGCCACTGTTCGACTCCAAGGGCCAAGTGCGCTACTTCCTGGGTGCCCAGGTCGACGTCTCCGGCCTGGTCAAGGATTGCACCAAGATGGATGGCCTACGGCGTATCGTGGAGGATGAACAGCAGGGCGTTGACAGGAAAGACCAGGCACCCAAGTCCTCCTTGGAATGCTGCCAGGCGCTGGGCGAGATGTTGGACACGAGCGAGTTGGAGGTGGTGCGTCGTCACGGCGGAGCGATACACCAGATGCGCGACCACGACGCGCAGGGACAGCAGGATGCGAACTGGAACACGCCCTACCTCGTCATCGAGGACGACCTCACGCCTCATTCGTCACCGCAGGCGACGCCCGTCGTGCCCGACATGTCCCAGCCCGGGACAACACCGAAGCCGGCTTCTAGTCCTTCCAACGGACGCTTGGCAGGCGTATACGAACACTACCTACTGGTCCGACCGTCGTCCAACCTGCAGATCCTCTTCGCCTCTCCCAGTCTGCGCGTACCGGGCATGCTCCAGAGCCCCCTGCTGTCACGCGTGGGCGGCTCCGGCCGTGTGCGCGACCAGATCGGCCAGGCACTCAGTGAGGGACAGGGTGTGACGGCGAGGGTGCGCTGGATCACGTCGACGCGTCGAAAGTCGTCGCCCGAGGCGGAGCAGCGTGGACGCTTCCGGTGGCTGCACTGCACGCCGCTGCGCGGGGTGAACGGGACCATTGGCATCTGGATGGTGGTGGTGCTGGACGACGAGAGTGCCAATAAGGGGTCGTCGAGAGATGGGTCGAGCGGCGCGCATTCGTACGAACAGCGGTCTGGACGACAGGGCAAGGTCGCACCGCCGATTGACGCTCACGGGGACCGCAGAGCAGCGGCTTCGGTGCATGCGGACAGTGTATACCAGGGACAGCAACAACAGCATCAGAGTCAGCATCAGAGTCAGCATCAGAGTCAGCAGCAGCAGCAGCAGCAGCAGCAACAACAACAACAGCAGCAACACTGGGCTTGAAGATGATCGACCAGGCACCAGATGGTCCTACTTAATTTGGAGTCTCTCTCTTTTATCACGGGCATAGGGAGCTCTCTCTGCAAACCGAGGGTGGTCGCGCGTCGTCTGGCGAATATCTCCTGTATCATATGTGCGTTGTCTTGCTCGAGCTGGTATGCCAGACGTCGTGTGGTTAGCTGAGAAGGGTGGGCGGCAGGAGAGGGCACTATGAAGCTGTCTGACGATGCAATAATGTAATGAATCTGGAACTAGAAGAGCTCTTTTTCTGGTCTCTGTGTGAAGTCTCCTATAGATTGCGTAACACAATCCTGTTGATGACCGGGCGAATGTCCAAGACTGGACTGGAGCCATCGATGTCCAGTCGTATTGGTGGATGAAGCCGCTGTACGCACTTGCGCAGCCCCAGCGCATGCCTGCCTAGCGCTGCTGAATGCTGATAACAGGCCGCTGGTGCTGGTGCTGGTGCTGGTGCTGGTGCTGGTGCTGGTGCTGGTGCTGGTGCTGGTGCTGGTGCTGGTGCTGG